>NC_141542.1:117605000-117765000 GCF_021556685.1 Rattus norvegicus
TATGTATGAGTGTTTTGCCTGCATGAATACCTATGTACCAGATGTGTGCCTGCTGTCAGAACACGGCATCAGATCCCATAAAACTGGTTATGAACTGCTACGTGGGTGCTGGGAATTGAACCCAGGTCCCCTGTAAGAGCAGCCTGTGCTCAAAACTGTGAAGCACCCTCTCCAGCCCCCAAATGCACCAAATGGGATGTTTGTTCTTAAGAAACCAAGAATGTGGGGTTGGGGATTTAGCTCAGTGGTAGGGCGCTTACCTAGCAAGTGCAGGGCCCTGGGTTCGGTCCCCAGCTCTGAAAAAAAAAAAAGAAAGAAAGAAAAGAAAAAGAAAAAAAAAAGAAACCAAGAATGTTGATGAAAAATTCGAGAGACAATTTCGCCCTCAACAGCTTCTATCCTTCAAGCATATTGATGTCTCACTGAGGGATACAATGAAGCCTCTATTTCTAGACAAATAAATGGAAACACTGACAGCTGTCTCTCAGATATGACTAGGGGCAATCTTACATAAACACGGAAAGATCAACTTGGTTATTTCTCATGGGAAATTCCCAGCCTGTCAATGAAGATCGAAAGAATACAGCACATTAGCGATCACGTTTATTTTCAACTGTATCTCAGAAAAACGAATAAAGCAGAATGACATGGTTAGGCATCTGAAGAAAACGGTAATGTTTCCTGCAACCCACCTTGACAACTCTCACAAAACAGCAAGCCTGGTAGGAGGTACGGGCTTCCCTCCTCCCCCGCTTTGGATGGAAAATTGGGAAAGTAGAAAACGTGGAAGCCTCTTGGCCTCCAAAGAAACCTGGAAGTTATTTCAGGACTCTCCAAAGACTTCTTAACCTACTTACACGCTAGGGTGGGAAAGAGGAGCAGAAAGGACAGAGATTAGACTTAGGGTTTTCAAGGTTAGGAAAACCAAACCTGAAATGGTACGCATTGCAATGGCCACGGTTCTAAGACAATGCCACTGGCCGCCTGCTTGTCTTCCTCATATAGAATTCTAAGCTAGGAGGACGTTGTCTCCCTTTGAGTTGCCACTCCCCTTTGAGATGCCAGGAACTGGGCTACAACTCAACTCGCCCACAGGAGAAAAGGATGGAAGACAGACAGACTGACAGAGTCACATCAGGTAATGTGTGCAAGGATGAAGGTAAAAATTCACCAAGTGTCCCTACCCCCGCCCCCTCCCTTGGCTGCTTTGCGCTAACTCACCTAAAAATATGAGTTGGTAAAAAATAAAATCAGTCACACACATCAAATAAGCGTCTGGAAAAGCTGTTCAATTTTATAAGTAGCTTAAATGGTCTGAGCTACGGTTTGGGTTTGTTGTTTCTGTTTGCTTCGGTATAGCTAGATTTTCAGTTTTGTGAAAACAAAAAACAAAAACAAAAGCCATTACAGGCAGCTACCAGGGCTTCCCGCACGTGGTCCTACAGTCAGCACCTACAACAGGGAGGCTCACTCTAGTCACCCCCACTGTACTCTGGGGTCCTAGGAGAGGATCTTCTCTTTTCTTCAAGTGACGTCTGCCACCTGTTTATCCCGCTCTCTGCACTGACACTAATCTGCCTTGAAATTGGCTGACTCTGCCCAAGCCAGGCTTACAGGAATGTGGGCTTCATTGGGCCATCCTGCTCACAGGTCAGTTTATGCTCCAGAGCAGAAAGATTATTAAAAACTATATATTACGTGCATCCACTTTCAAACGACTCTACTTGGGAAAGATAACGGTGTCGTATCTGCATCTCTCAGATGCCTCCGCTCTAGAAAGGGGGCCGGGAACATTACCATCTTGAATGAAAATTGCTTCCTAAATGTATTACCCTCCATAAGAAGCACTTAGCAAACTGGTAGTGCCCAGGGGACAGAGGCTAAGGGGGAAAATGTGTGTAATAGAATGTAGAGAGAGGGATGGGGAAGAGAGAGAGGAAAAGGTCTCGTTTAAATTATCAAGCTGAGCATTAACCACAAGGAGAGAAAAACAAACGTTCTGTGCTTTGCGCAAACATCAATTATGTCTAGTAATTTAGCTGATTCCTCTCACCGAGCAGGTGCTCCAGTTGCAGTGTGAAGGGAAAGCCTCCACACTACTCTGCGTCCCATGAAAGGTACCAAGGGCCCTCGGCTCACTCTAAAACAGCACATCCTGGCACTGCCGTCCTGGCACTGCCATCATGGACAGTTAAGTCGAGCCCCTACCAACTATTCACCGGTGTGAGAGGGAACACGGCCCTGGAGACTTGCAAAGGTGGGGCCCAGAAAATAAACTCAGAGGGAATTTATACACTCGGACATGGACTTTGTTATGTAAATCCAACTGAATTATGCTTGACAAGGAAAAACAAGATGGCTGAACTAAGATAATCCCAAACTCCAATTTAACAATAGATTTAACTTGTCTAGCTTTAACGTCTAGCTCAAAACTGCTGAAAGGGCTGGTCAGGGGTACGTCTTTCATTTCAGATCTTAAAAACAAAGTGACTAAGATATCATAAACAACTGGGGGGTGATGTCATCAATAGCCTTGATAAGAGGCAACAGAGTAACCTCCAAGACCCTAAAACCACAATGTACACACACACACACACACACACACACACACACACTCACACATGTACAGTGTACACACACACAATGTACATACACACACCCCGATAAAGACAATGACTCCTCTTTGACACAGTGACTATGTCATATGTGTAGAACAGAGTTGAGACACATAGGAGACCCTTTTGCAGAGAGGCACATGAGCTAACAAAGCATTAACCGTCTTGCCCATCGCTCAGTGATGAGTCTCGAATGAATGAATGCCTATCTCTTTGCTTTATCACCACCATTTGAAGAACTTCCTTTAGCATTCTTTGTTTACCTTCTCCCTTAGTTACCGATGTGACTCCCCACAGAGGTACGGGGCCCTCCCAAAAGCCAAAAGCCCTACCCTCTACAGAACCTGTGCATTTGAGATTTGTTCCTTTCTGGGCAAATGGCCTGAGTTTTGCTTCTTTTACCTATAGTTCTAAATCCCAAATTATCTGTTTCCCAAAATCCTGCCAGACCCAGACTCCCTCAGTGTGCCTGCCTACTCTTAACAGTGGCTGGCTATGGTTCCTTGTGTTATGTAAATGCATGCCCCACAAAATGCTTCCATAAAACCAGAGAACGAGAACGCAACCGTTCATTCTCTGTGGATCCAACTGAACCCTGACTTGGACAGACAAGTCGTATGTCTCTACCCTAGCTTCTGACGTGACCAACAAGAGTGGCAACAGGCTTATGCCTTTTTATCAAAGCAACGAAGAGAACAAATACAGGTAGGGAAAGGCAGATTTCCAGAGCTTTGTAAAATGCGAAAGAAATCGGATAACTCATCTCCTGCAGGTACCTGCTTCCTGTAGTCCAAACAGAAAACTTAAGAAGAATGACATTCTTGAAGTGCTTCCAAGTGAATTCCACCCAGGGAGAGAAGAGTTTATAGTTCTCTGTCAAATGTCAGTAAGCCAGGCCCTCGAGTCATGAACATGGTTTTATCTTAAAGGCAAAATGACTATATGCACAAGGTTTTACAGCCAGGAGGCTGGGTCAGACTCACTGAAGAGGCAGCTGCATTCACGAATTCTTCTGAGAAATGACGTGGCCGTAACTTGTTTAGTCGTTTGGATAGTTTATAGTCATGAGGGTTTTTCCACACCAATAATCATAGACCCTTGTAACCAGTTCGGATCTTAATGCAAAAACTTTAACAGTTGTGTGGGTGGGTCAAGAGGGGAGTGTGTGTGTGAAATGAAGCGATCACTGTACAGATCTTACTGCCATCTGTTCTTTCAATGATTTTTTAATCACTTAACATGAGATCCTCGGTGCTGAGAATAAAGTAAGGCTTTTAAAGTAAGCTGCCCTGATTAAATGGCTTCCATGTGTTGGGGAGTGTTTGGGATGGAAGGGGAGAGAGGAGTCACAAGGATCAAAGCCCCGCACAGTCTCCAGCCTTCACTCGTTTTCCTAAGCTGGTGCAGATTTTATTTTGTTTTTTAACTGAGCTGGCATCTAAAAGCCAGTGTGCAGGTGACCTCGATATTTAGATTCCTTGCTTCTCATAAAATCATGGTCACACCTGACAACAGTTATTAATATTCATGTCCAGGCTTCCAGCTGACCCACAGAAACCCTTGAAGTGGGATCTCTAAAGAGTCCCATCCCCTCTTCCTTCTCTCTAAAGCAGCCTGACTCTTTGCTTGGAAGACACTGGCCTTTGTGAAACCCTCATATATTTATGTGATTGATATAGATATATTTATATACAGATCAAGGAGATTGACCCATGTTACACATTCCGAAAGATCAGTTGAATGCATGAATCAATGAAGAATCAAATAATTTTTAAAATCGTCTTAGACAAGCCCGAAATATAGTCAGTCCCATCTGTTTCCCAAAGCAGTTACTTTCTGAATGATCAATTCCATAGAAGTGCAAGCATATTTCCAAGTAGGTTCCTGCTAGTGTGTGTTTGCCCGGGCTTCACATGCCACAGTGAGTGTGTGTGGGGTCAAAGGATAACTCCGTGGAGTGGGATCTCTCTTTCCAACTCTATGTGGGTTCCAGGGATCAAATTCATGTCCAGGTTTGCAAGGTCAACCATCTTTCTGCAACACCAGCTTTCTGACCCTCCCAATGTATTTCTATCATTACGAATATAGCTGGTGTAAGGAGGCTTGTTTAGACCAATGTTCAACTTTCACTAACCAGCAGCACCCATTTGATATGCCAACGTGACATGGAGTCACATGAGTACACAGTTCTCACCCTCAAAGTAAATCTAAGCCAAATGCTACAAGGTTAACGGCAGCACCTGTACCTAACCTCACACATCCCAACTGCTTTGACAATTACTGAAAAACTAGCCAGGCAATGGTGGCATGTGCTTTCAATGCCAGCACTAGGGCAGAAGCAGGCAGATCTCTGAGTTCAGGGTCAGCTTTGTCTACAGAGTGAGTTCCAGGACAGTCAGGATTACACGGAGAAAAACCTGTCTTAAAAAAAAAAAAACAAAAAAAAAAAAAACACAACAAAACAAAAACATAACGAAACTTTAAAGACTGATCTTTGTGTAGGGGAAACAAGAGAGATCAGAGATGTGATCTCCTTTAGTAAACTTGCAATTTACCTCAGACAAGATAGAGGGATGCCAGGGACTTCCCACAAGTCATACCGTTGGCGGAGCTGGCAGGGAGAGAACTCACAAGAGGAGGGCCTGACGCCTGGATGAGGCCTCAGCAGCATCAATGGATCAGTGGCTGTGAGAAGAGCTTGCAGTGAGTGAGGCGGAGGTGAAGGTAAGGGAAACTGCAATGAGAACAAGTCATCGCTCTTCCGGATGCCCGACCCGAATGGCAAACCAGGGAGACTGCTGCCATTCCTCACTGGCCCACTCCAGCGCATGCGCCATGATGGACACAGGAGAAACCGGAAGACCTGTGTGCATCATCTTCTGACTAATTTTTCTGAGTAGTCGTGGAGAAGTAGCGATGAGACAGAAATCTGTCACATTTAATGTGTCACAGAGCAGCCGTGAGACACATAAAGAGATGTGAGCAATAACCCCGAGAAAGGGCTGAGGCCTGTGATCGCCATCCGCACCCGCGCTGAGCAGTGTCTGTGTGACTCTGCTGTGCGCCGGTGTACATTAGCACCTGTTCCGAGCCGGCTTTGAGAGCAGCTGAGAGAGCCCACGTTTGAAGGAAAATACTCATCATACACATATACTCGGCCATTTCGAGCACTCCTCACTGTCAATCATCCATCCAGGCCATCAAAACAAGGCCAGATGGTTTCTAGGAGGCAGCACCTTCACAGCACAGGACTGACTTCCCCAGCAAGGCACTCGTGACTGGGCGCCTTTCTGGAAAGTAAGGGGACTTCTGGCCGGACTCTGATAATTCCACTGTTGTGAATGAAGCCTAGACTACAGTGAGGAACTGGACTGTTTCTAAGTCCCATTGACCGGTGGGGGATGGAGGTTGGGGGACTAAGACAACTCCAACTCCAGTTCTCTAAGAGCCTTCTGCGCTACTAAAGCTGGGTGCTCAACTAGGGGCTGCCCATTAGACCTCCCTGAAGAGCAATTTTAAAAGACCAACGATCCAGCTTCCCTTGCTGGATCCGATCCCATTACAGAGGGTTGTGAGCCACCAAGTGGTTGCTGGGAATTGAACTCAGGACCTCTGGAAGAGCAGTCAGTGCTCTTAACCACTGAGCCATCTCCCCACTCACCCCCCCCACCCCCATTCTCTTTAATTATCTGCTCTTCCAAGAACTAAATCTAAAAGAGTGAGTGCATCTTTTTTCAAATACTATGCCTGAGTGAAACTACCTCATCAACAGAGTTCTGAAAATGCCGGCGGCCATGACGGTCCTGAAAAGAACATCCTGGGAGGAGAGACGGATGGTGAGAGAGGACATATCTTGGTACTCATACACAAGCAGTTTCTAAGTAGGGCTGCAAATGGATGCGGTGGGAAAAACTACAAAAGGAGACTAGGTAGCTACATTGTCCCGGGATAGATGTGCACGGGGCTACCAGGAAACAGGCAGCCAGCATCTACCATGAAGGGGCAGGAAGAGGCCAGGAAAGGAAGAAATGAGCCAGATCACTGAAGGGTGCGGCTGTAGGGGGTTTGGAGAACTGTGCCAGCTGCTGTAACAACCGCCATCCACAAGCCAAGCCCTTACACACAAGCTCAGGGATTCAATTTTTTTTTTCAAAAGTTAATTTTTTTTTTAAGCAAAACCCAACTTAATAAAATGTTCCAGTAATCCCCTATCATCAAAGTTTACTCAATTTGTGGTATGGACTTTACCCCTTCATATTTTTAGCTACGAAGTCAGGGCCTGCTTCCTTCCAAAGATTTTCTCATCCTCCTGCAGCACATTCCGAAGACGTGTCCTAAGGCTTGGTCGAGCAGGGTCCTCTCTCACTGAGATGTGGACACCGAGGTGCTGCTCCACTTGAAATTAAAAGAAGAAAGAAGTGAGGGTGGGGGGAGTAAAAATGTTCACTACCCTCAGATGCTAAGGACTGGAGCCTTACATGGCTCCAAGGTTCCTTTCTGTGACCTGGATCCTGACGGGAGCCCTGGGCCAAACCGACGGCTAAGTGGGTGTGCCACGTCTTTCATTACTGTATCTCATATCAGATAGTTTGATTTTGGGTAATTTGTGGCATCTGGCTGGATGACAAGAAGAAACAACAGGGAATCAAAGAAAATAAAGGAAAAGAAGGAAAGCGAGTCAGTGGCCTGTCCTCTGGAGCAGCCAGAAGACTACAAAAACCAAGATTAAACCTTAAAAAATATTCTTTTTTTTTTAAAAAAAAACTTCGATTACACAGTTGGGTTGGTTTGTGAATATGGTAATAAGTGTAACCTTTAGAATAGAAAGCAGGATGAGCAGATGGGACCTAATTAATAGTGAAATATTATTAATCTGTCTTCCTACAAGGAGGAAGGAGTCAGTCTGACTTTACAAAGGGATTTCTCTGTACAATTTAATAAAGGCAGAACTCGGCTTACAACTGGGGGCTCATTATGAAACAGATATGTTTGATACAACCCTGTCCCAAACCCCAAGAATTAAAATCATGCTATCCGATCATATAGAGCTTAAATATGCTATTAACACGAACTCAGCTGTTCTGTATCATCATGTACCAGCTAAAATTCACTGTTTAATAAATACTCTTCACAGGAAAAAAAAAAGCCATAATTCATTAAGGGGAAGCCGGGGATGGAAAGATGAAATTAATTCACTAGGAACTCAACTTTATAATTCCTCAGAAATCATACATCTTGTTTTGTGAAGGGCACCTATCTGGGTAGCCTTCCCTCAAAGCAGAAGTCACGACCACACCCCACCGGTGCCTCACCCCAAGGCTCGAGCAAGAATCTCAGAATCAGAGTATTCAGCTCCAACCCTTCACTCCTGCTAGCTAAGCTGTCCAACCTCAATGTCCTCATTCTGCTTTTTAAAGTTATTTTTATTTTATGTGCACTGGTGTTTTTCTTCCCTGTGTGAGGGTGTCAGATCTGGGAGTTACAGTCGTGAGCTGCCACATGGGTGGTGGGAATTGAACCCTGGTCCTCTGGAAAGAACCTTCAGTGCTGAGCCATCTCTCCAGCCTCTCACTACACTAATTTCTCAAAAATAGTGTATGATATGTCTGGCACAAAATAAAAAGTGGCAACCCAATCCTAAGAAGAGTAAAAATACATACATATCCACATAGGGCAGCCACAGAAAGGCATTCTAAGGCCATAACCCAAACGCCCCACATGTTTATTTTCCTTAAGCTGTCTGGGGAAACAATGTTCCCTTCTTCCTTGTCAAAATGAGATTGGAAAAACAAAAGTCAAGGCGAAAAGTAGCGACGCTAAGTTTTTTATTCGAAACCACTCAGTTGGAAGACTAAAGATTTTTATTGTGTTAAAACCTTAAACGCATCATCTTAACCATTTCGTAAGCAGAACTGCACCAAGGGTGACACGTGAGTTGCTCCCTCAGATCCCTGTAAGTTCAGTGTCTTAAGTGAAAAGTCTGGGCTGGAGAGATTGCTCAGTGGTTAAGAGCACTGGCTGCTCTTCCAGAGGTCCTGAGTTCAAATCCCAGCAACCACATTGTGGCTCGCAACTGTCCGTAATGGTATCTGATGCCCTCTTCCGGTGTGTCTGAAGACAGTGACCATGTTCTCATATACATTAAATAAATAAAGAGTGAAACTCCACGGCAATCTCCCACTGGAGGCCCTGCGATCATGGTGCCCTCTCTAGAATCCATCTTCTGGGGCAGAGCTACCTTGCTAAGCACGAGACTCAGAGTCCTAGTACATTGGTGCTGCATTTTCCAAGCATAGGAACTTGGGTCCCTCTCTTGAGTAATGCCGTTCAGGTGGCAAGGACCCCACGAGCACTCATCTTCCTTGTAGGAGGTAACAACAAATCTCTTCCATTTTTCTAGTAATTTATCAGAAGCAATTATCACAATTTACCAATATTAATCACAATAATTTGAAAAGGAGCCCAAATCTGTCTTTGGCTAAGTGACTTACCTCATTAAATTAAAATCGCGATCTCCCAGCAACAGGAGATGTGTGAAGTTGGTATATCCTTACGAGAGTCTCCCACCCATTCTTGTCCAAAGCAGACTGGGAGAAACTACTAACAACTCTTTTTGTCACTACTGAGACATTAGACTCTTAGAGGGAAAAAAAATTTTTTAAAGTAATAGTGGTAAGGTAAATAAAAAAAAAAAAGAATCACACGGGTTCCTCCACATAAATCAGAAACTCAATAAAACACTGAATGGTGTATAAATCAAGACTCAACATCAACTTTGGCAACCCAATAGCGGTGTGGCCATGAGCAAGCCACTTAACTTCCCTGAGTTGATTTCTTTACCTGTGCACTGGGGTTAATAATGCTCACTTCCTTCAGATCTGGAACAATGATTGAAGGAGACATAGGAGTTGGACTGCCTGCCAAGCACACATAGAAAATATTTTAGGAAATAGCATGTTATTTTTAAGTTGGTTTTAGGAGTATTGTTTAAAAGACCCACCAGGAAAAAAAAATTCAGTCGGGACCATGAAAATTACAATTTAATCCTTCTAAAGGACTAACTAAAAGTAACTATCAAAGTAAAACCGTGTCCTCTGCATGCACGTACCATGAGGTACACGTGAGCAGGCAAAGATAGCACACACAGCCCTCTCCCAGTCAACTTTGGTTTCTATCAGACAATTTAACAAATTCCAATGTAAACTTTGACTCAGCCAACATTACTTGGAAATGGATTCATCTTCCTCAAAATTATTTCCTTCTATTGGCCCTGACCCATCACCGCAAACATCAGCTAGGTTTTTCGGTTTTTTGATTTTTTTCCTTTTTTCTTTTTTCACAGCATCGAATTAGTAGCTGGATGAAAAAGCTGAGGGAACATCTTGAAACACAGCCATATTGTATCACACAGAATATAGCTTGGATAAAATATTACTTTTCACACACACACACACACACACACACACACACACACACACACAAAACTTGGCTAGAGAAGAGGAATAGGAGATTAAAACAAAAATATCTCCAAGTAAATGTAGAAAAGAAGCTGCGGCAAAACCATGGAGCAGTAAGTGGACTCGAGGCTGGGTCCCGTCGCCGCTTCCCGGAGACGCATTTTGAATATAACAAGATGAATTTCAACAGACTGTGAACCAGAGATTTTGAACATGATAAAGGGGAAGCGATATATATTCAATTTTTACAAGCACTGAGTGAGCAGAAAACTGAAAATTCTTCAGCGGCTGATAATGCGATGATAGAAGTGTATCCTCTCCAGCATTCCAATGGACTGCCAGGAAAATAGAGAGGTCGTGAGCAGACGCCAAATACTCCTCGCACGTAAGCACAGGGAACGGCTCGCCCCATCTACGGTCACTTCTCTAATGTGTGTGAGGTGATCGTCAGACAGCGTTTGAATAATCTAACTATTTCCAATAACCTCTAAGCAGGCAAAAGAAACTCACCAAGCATTATATGTCAGAAAGGATATTCAGAACTTCTGTCTATTGGGCATTTACCATAACTAACAACCATGATAGACACTTTATCCTCATACTTATAACACCTCTCAATATTATCCAGGTCCTATCGCCTTCATTTGACAAATGAGGAATCAGATGAGCCGAATATTTCCCTTACTGAAGCGTACACTGGATCTGGCACTCTTTTGGCCATCTTATCCATAATAATTTATGTGTGCGGTGGAAAGTAAACACAGGAAACAGTGGGTAAGGGATAAATCGAATTTACCTATGAATGGAATAAATTAAGTCCTATGAAAACACTAGTTCTGCTTAATTACCGGAAAGACAAGGTTGCCAGGTGCAATGGCACATGCGCAGATCCCAACCTCTGAGAGATGGAGACGGGAAGACTAGGTGTCCAAGGTCATTTGCATACACATACATAGGAACTTTAAGGCCAGTCCACACTACACGAGACCCTGTCTCAGAGAAGGGAGGGAGGGAGAGAGGGAGGTTCAGGGTGCAAAGTGGGTCACGCACTGTATAAAATGAGATGAGAAGGAAACTACAAAAGAAAACAAAGGCCTTAAAATAGAATTATTCAGTTGAAAATGTTACAGTCTTCATAGGGAATGAAAGAGGAGCCATATTGTTTATGGGGACTGGCAGGATAAACGTGGGAAGAAGGCAAACAAATGCTTGGTGTGCCTCTGCAAAGCTCTCTTATTAAACCCGTCACTCTGAATGCTTTCATTACCATGAATATTCGTAGTAAAACTATTTACAAGGTTTCCTTTGGAATGCTGTGTGTTGTGACGGTCTGTTCGAGCACACCCACAAATACACACTGACCAACGTATAGCTGCTCCTTTCAGCCCAGAGTTCAGAAGAGTCATGGAACCCAAACAGTAGCTAGGACATAAACTGGATGCTCAACTACTTTTCTACTTTTAAATATAAATATAATAGTTTCATTCATTTTCTTTAAAATAACCAATAGCATAAGTACTTTAAAAAAATATTTCACTAGTAGAACTCCACACAGTTTAACTGTTTATCTCTGACAGTGGGATATTTCCTCTAAATTATATTTGGTCTCTTTGAGCTAAGTCACTTTAGTTGTCCAGGGAGGAATGCAGGATTGAGACTCATAGGAAACACAGATAGACCAGACCCAGGGCATCCTACATTTCAAGGCATTGTTCCTCTAGTTGGAAGGTCACTGTGGATATAATAAGGATATAGAAACATGCATAGTCTCCCTATGGCCCAAGAGGAATACATGGGAAAGGTAGGGGACAGTAAAGACCGGAAGAAATCACATTGAAATGATGTGTGCACAAGGTCATTCTCTCCGGCATCCTTACATAGCAAAATGCTATAAGAGTTCACCAACGAGGACCACCGAAACAAACTACAAGCTCCCCAGACAGTAGGATCGCATGAAGTTGTGATGAATAAAGACAGTGCTCTCTCAATGCTGATAGGGATAAGTCTCCAATTTTGAAAAGCAACACACACACACACACACACACACACACACACACACACACACACACAGAACTTGACATGCCCTGAGTGTGATAATCTCTTGGTAAGGAACATAATATTCTGTGTACATGCTTGCTGCGCTTGCACAAGTATAGAATACCCAACAAACAGGAAGAAATAGTTTCCTTTGGGGGACGGTGCAGACAGGGTTAGAGAGGCAAGTTGGAAAGGAAGGCTTCCTGATATGTTTCTTTTTGTACCCTGTTGATTTTTGGACCTTCTAAACAGCAATCTTAAAAGTAAAGTGAAATAGACTGAAACCTACTAGAGACCTATACGAACCCTTTGGTAACAGGTAGCAATGACTCACTGAGGTCTACAAAGATTTAGTAAATATGTATGGAAAGAAAATCTTCATGAAGCAAGTGACAAAACCTCAAAGATTTAATAAGAGGGGGAAATAAAAGAACGATTGCTAAAGTGTGTGTCTAGTAAAATCTTACCATTGCAACACTGCCATCGCGCTCCTCTAGAAGCACGCCTAGGAGAGATACCTGATATACTGTCAGGAGGAGGTGGCTTCTAGCAGGTACCTGGTACACACTCAAAAAGAGGTTACTTCTAGGAAGGCATGTGGACAAAACTGAATGTGGCAGCTACATCCCATGGTTTCGGGCTCTTTGAAGGACTCTCCTCATTTGTGTGACGTCTCCCAAGTCCATGGAAAATGAATAAGTGAGACTCAAGAGTGATCTGTCAACCCAGAAGATCATAGAGGCTGAGGTTTCTCGGATGCCACACTGATGTCAAACATGAATGATCAGTGCCAGTCAGGGTTAATCACGGGCTCCTTCCCAGAGGAAGTGACTGTAAGCCAAGGCTTGGAGGTGACAAAACTAAAGTGAATGCCAAGTTGACCAAAGATGAATTACAGTAAGAACTCACAGGGCCAGGCGAATGGACAGAGCAGTGGCACAGAAGCTGGAGTTAGGCAGCTTTAATGGCGTACATTTAGGAGAAGTGAATATAAATTACACTTGGAGGATGATCAATGGGCTTCAAAATGACAGTTACAGCCTCAGAAGAGGAACTGCTGGCCACTGACTATTCACTGAAGATTACAACCCGTATATTGCTGTGGTCAAAAATGACAACAATAAGTTGAAGGTAATTGGCGAGGATATTAAAAATGTTTTCTCTTTTAATTCTCAAATACACAGTACATTTGCACCTGGTCTTCATCTTAAAAACTGATCTCTACCCTCTGAAGAGCTTTAGAGAGCCCAGAGAAGGAGAAGTATGCTGATCAGGACAAGGAAAGACTCCAAGTACAAAAAGCAATTCTAAATATTTATCCTTAGACTTGCAGGTAAGTGTACATCTTGCTCCTTATCAAGGGAGCTTCTCTTTGCAACCACAAAAGTGTAAAGCTGTGGAATGAATATGTCTATAACACACGCCTAAGGTTTAGAAAACATTGAGGAAGAGGGGCAGAAAGATTGCAAGAGCCAAAGAATCAGGGAGTTTGCTATGAGATTGTGTCTCTAAGAAATGCCAGAGAAGCCACACCCATGAAGTCTCAACAACATGGCTGCTTAAACAAGTCCAACTTTAGGATGACTCCAATAGACATGATTAGGGTGATGGGAAAATCCCAAGAGACCTCAACCCTACACTAAGAACTACAGGCCATTGAGGAATGCTGAGTAGAAGAAATAGTCCTCCCAAGGAAGAGCAGACCAACTGGTTGTCCGATACTAGATGGCTAGCCCTGAAAACACACAAGTGACATTATACCATTAAACAGACTGGATAGGCTATATTTATACACACACACACACACACACACACACACACACACACATATATGTATATATATATATATATATATATATATATATATATATATATGCATGTATACCTAACAATAGCCATGAATTTGAAATAGAGCAAGGGAGTACAAGGGACACGGTGAAGGGATGAATGAGAAGGGGGAAATGATGTAATTTTGTGATATTCTCAAAAACTGTTAAAACAAGCAAACAGAAAAGATTAGATTCCTTTTGTATAAACTAATGAAAGTTGAGTGAGCCCAAGCTACAATGTCTCCAAACTAGAAAATGCAGAGTGTTAAAGCTAGCCTTTAGAGTTAGTATGTGACAAACTTAGAAAACTCCTTACTCCCGGACAGATGCAGACTGAATTCCAAACTAACTTCTAAAGACGTCTAGATTGTCTCGAAGTAACGACACTCATATAAGTACATTATTAATATTTTAAACGGTGGCTTTGTACTCCATTCCCAGGGAGAAGAAAAGGAATCCTTGGCTCTGCACAATGGTTTGGTCTGATTAGAGAGCAGATACCGCTTCATGAATTCCCCCTTCACCTCAGCTCTTGCTTGTGCTGTAGGGATGACTGGAGAACGTGTGTTAACCTCAAACCACAGCACCAGGAAGGGCGAAGTAAGGCATTCTCGGTCTCCACCAAGAACTGCTTTGCGATGCACAGTTATTTCAAGACGGTAGAAATAAATGCAGAAATAAAAAAGCAGGGCAAACAAACCAACTGTACAAGAGCAAACAAGGTTGGGAAGTAGCAAAGGAATATGCAAGAGAATTAGTCGAGTAGGAGATAAGACAATGACCTTCTTTTTGTTCTTAAGTAAACCCAGTATATTATTGATATAATACCAATGCTTGGGAGGCTAAGGCAGGTGGATCATGTGTTCCAGGATAGCCTGGGTCACATAGCAAGACTTTGTTTCAGAATCAAATAATCCCCCCACCCAACCCCTGAAAGCAAAACGATCCGAAGCGCACTTGAAACACTATGGGAGACTCGTGCCTTAATGGAGGGGCATTTAAACTAACCAGACCCTGTTCTAGGTGCCGTACAGCAACCTGTGCTTTCTCTTTATGTTCTGCATTGACATTTATATAAGTAAGAATAATGAGATAATTTGGGGGTCTAACTTGGCGTCCCTGTGAGCTTGACTGCACAAGGATGACTGGCTGAGATAGGGACCCGGGTGACAACATGGTCATTAAACACTAGACGTCGTCTCAAACCCCGTGCTTCTGCAGAGAGCAAGTTGAAGCTTTCCAGGGATCAATTATTTTCCCTGTCTAGCCCTAATGCATGTATTTAAATTTTCCTGAAGTTACTGAACACCAATAACGAGCATTACTCCGAATTTAACCCCCTCATTAATCTTGATAAAGAGACGTGAGTTCACATCGGAGGCAGAGAAAGAATAGGGATTTATGATGCTCCGGATATGTGCACATCCCTCATGGGACACAGAGCAAAAGCACGCTCAGTAAGTGTCCTTTCACCATCTCACTCTAACATGAAAGTTCAAGATGGAGAAAAAGACAGTCACTTCCCTTTATCATCCTAGCTGCTGCTCCTTATGACGTCTTCCTAATTCTGAATATTGTTATTATTGACTCAAAGCAGGTCTGTCAATGTCTGTGGATATATATTCCCAGCAAAAAACATCATGTCAGAAAAAAAATACTCACTGGATCATAGATCAAAAAATGGAAATGACAGTATGTTATCTGCCTTGAAAAGATGCAATGGGATTGGTCATCTTCCCTTCCCCCTGGTCAACACTAAGGAGGCTCAAATAAACAGGAACAAAATAGCACACAATATTTAGGTAAAAGAGAACAGCAGCTCGTTAAGTACAGGCACTTTTCTCAAATGTATAGCAGTGTGATCAGCTGTCCTATCCTCATCAGACACTGCTGGTCCAGTAAGAGTATTATTTCGTAATCGTTAGGTTATTAATCTAGACCCTATCGGCAATCCCCAGCTGGTTCTAGGTGATCCAGAAGAGAGGGAAGGGCTGCTCTGGCAATCTGGAACAGGCTCCCAGGGGTCGAAACTTGGCAGAGGAGAACAGAAGTGGTCACAAGGAAGCAGAGAGAAAAAACTAATTAGAAGATCACCATGCCCAGAGGCTCTGGACTTCTGGGGGGGAAAGAAGCAAAACTCAATGTTGGCAGGAGGCAGGAAGACCAGCCATCTGGGGGAAAATCATAAAAAAGAAGTCAGTTAAACCTACAGACTCAAAGGCTCCTGAGTGCTTCCCAGGTTTGCCAAAGAGCTGTGTAGCTGGTATTCTTAATGAGGGTCCTGGCTCATTGAGAAAACTCACCATACTCTACCAGACCTGGTCTTGTAAGGACGATGGCATTTCAGAACCATTTGCAGTGAAAGCATTTATAACTGCTTCGTTGTTTTGAGGATTAAACAGATTTAACCAGAATTTCCTCTTCCTAGAGCCCGCCAGAAGAATTCGTTCCTGGAAGGACAGTTACAGTTTATCTTTGCTTAAAGCAGGCGACATACACAGAATTAATCATAGCTCTTCAAGAACGTATCCTGAAAACTTTTATTTCTTGGTTTCCTACAAACTTTAAGGTCCTTCTAGGTAACATGATAAACTACTCTGATACAGGAAGAATCCTACAGGAAGATCATACTTTAGGAAAGTAGACCCCTCCTTCCAAAAGACACACAGCCCCAAAGGAAGCGGGTGTTCATTCGCTCCATCAAACAGTACTTCCTTCCCATTGGCATTGTGGCTCCCCTGCTGACAAGTAGCCCCGATACCTATGTATTTAATCACCAGCTTCATTGACATGTTTCCACGCATGTCTCTCCTATTTGGTAAACTGCATGCATTAGCAGCGAAGACCTGCTGGAAGCAGAAGCAAGCTAGACACACGGTTCCCATCCATCTTGTCTCCCTACCTATGAGGAACCGTGACTTCTGTTAGGAAGTGAAAACTGGTGGGCTTGAAATTCCTTTTCCAGGAGCAAGCCAAAGCGACAGCAGAAATTTACTTCCCGGGTCGAGTTTTACGGAGCTGCAGAGTGGTTCCTGCCCGTGGAACGGAGCAAGCTAATCTACTCTGCAAGAGACAGTGACCTTTTAAAGCAGGCTGTGATAGGCTGAGTCCTCACTTTACAAAGACTATCAGTTCGGAGGCAGAATCATCAGAGCAAGGCGATTCTGTAAGGACTAATTCAGCTATTCCTTTTTCAAGGTGAAGGGCAGTCATTTCTCAAACCTTAGAGGTTATGGACCAATGGTACTGCACATATATGCATAGGAATCCAAACACTCGATAGCCCTTGGCTGATAGATTGAGGGCCACACGCCTAAAAGAGCTGCTCCGTCTCACTAATCCTAGTCTTGATTTTTTTGTTTGTTTGTTTAAACTGAGCCAGTATCATATTTTAAAAGTCACAAGATTAAGATGTCTATGGATTTCATGTCTTCTCGGCAACAGTAACAAACGGCTTCCGAGAAATAGTTTCTGCAAAGAAAATGATACACTTCAGTCTCTTGTCTGCTCTATAGTCAACTTTGGCTTCACTGTATCGAAATGAATGAATGGAGATCTGACTCAATAGCACGAATGGCACCTGCGAGAAAACATTTGGAACTTTAAACTAGAAGGTGGCAGTACACATCTGCTGGGGACATGGCAGGACACAGATGGGCATCGTCACACTTGCCACACCCAGGACTGTCAAAACAAGGGTCGGATGTAAGTGAAAAGAGCTGGGTGGCGTTTGAAGTCCTGACTCCCTAGACTGTGGGATATGATCCCTGAGGTAAAGCCATTCACTCATCAAAGCATGGCCTTCCATCAGTGGCTGACAGTCTCCTCGCTGGGCCATTTTCACAGAGCACTTAATTGGGGGATACCTTGAAAGTTCTAACGGCATCTCAGGTGTTGTTATTAATCTCTTTCAGGCTACATGTGACTGACATCTGTGTTCTTCCTGCTCACCAACTCTTGCAAACCAGCACCCTAAAGACAGTGACCTCAACCAGAGTCAAGCTAGTTAATCTCTCCTGTTTGCTCTCAATCATACAGGGCAACAAGGGAAGGGACTGTGGCTGCACCGGGAGGAGAGCATGTGGGACAGATTAGGCGCCCCTGTAAGGAAGGTTTCAAAGATGGGGATTGTGGGGTGGGGTGGGGGTGGGGGCGCTCAGAGCTAACTAGAGGCAGCTGCTAGAAGGTGGTTTCTGTATTTATATCCTCCCTTTCCCCAAAGCCTCTTTGGAGCATTAGGAAGGAAAGCACATGTTAAGACACAGTGGATCAGTTTCTCCTGAACATACGTAAGGCCTGAGACCATAACTCAGCATGTTTGGAGACAAGGATACCGGTGAGAAGAATGAGGTAAATCGCTGTAAACCTTTATTTGATAATTTTCTTAAACGCTCTTTCATCTAACCACATTAATACAGCAGAAAATTGCACTGTTGGCAGATGACAGTCGTGATAACTGGGAGAAGTCTACGGCAACGGTAAACTCAAGCTAACTGGTGGCTTAAAGCTGACCTACCAGCTGCAAATGGAACATCCTGTTGCCTCTGTGACCCCTGCCCTCCACACACACACCCCCAACCCTGCAAATTCCACCTTCAAACTCTCACCCCAAGGCTTCAGTGTGGCTCGCTGCCAACACCTTCATCCTTTCTCGGGTACAAAAGTAGATCTGCTGTTCTATACATATTTCAGCAGGCTCAGCTCTGGGCTTTAACCGAGAATTAAAGTCACATACTATTTTAAATAACACAGAGAATGTATTGTTCTGACAAGAGTCTCCCTTTCCCTGCCTGCCCTGACCTCTCTTCCCTTCAATATTGTCCTCAATAACGGGCTTTCTTCCCTCCTTGTAAAGTCAGTATGGGGCACTGAGAGGAAGCAGGGGGGGAGGGAAGCGTTTCTATTGCTCTTGGCACTGAATAAGACGATTTTCTAAAGGATGGAATAGCTCTCCCCATTTTAATAAAATTCCTGCTTCCTATACGGTATTACTCAGGTCACTTCAAGGTGAGAAGGTGCTCAGAAACAGATGAGAGCAGGAGACGGCACTCGTGGCTTGGGCTCAACACAGGCCACGGGCTGTAAATCAATGCAGTATGTCGACCTGCCCCAGCCCCGCCATTGCCCATATACCATAAGCCGTGAGCCAAGCGATTCCATGTGCTTGGACCAACAGCAGCTGCAGATCTCTAAAATAACACATTTTCATTCAAATTTTAAGAAGTTCCTTCTCAAACTCGGGGGTGCTCTGCCTTAACAGGAGGAACACCAGAATTGATTTTCTCTGACTTGGGAGCGGCTTGCACCTGAGCTTCTAAAGCAAAGTAAAGAATGGGGTAACATTGGCCTTCCCCCTTAGAACAGCTCTTCTCCTCTTCCCAGTAGACAACCAGTGGATCCATTTAATTCAGAAACAAGTCCCTCCTTTCTCTTTCCCTGTCATCCACCCATGTATCTACCTGCTCTTCTTTTGATTGCTGCAAAGTTCTAGCTCCTGCTATTCACACACACACACACGCGAGCGCGCGCACACACACACACACACACACGCACTCACGCATGCACGCATGAACACCCACATGCACACATTCATATGCATACAAGTGCACGCACATGCTCTCACAAGGCTACCAACGTGACACCTGAATTCCCACCTGAACTAATCCTTAGCTAATACCCTTGACAAGTTGCATAACATCTCCAAGTGTCAATTTCCTCTTCCATAAAGTCAAGATGATAATTGTTGTCTCATGAAGCCACCAAAGAGTGCCGCAGCTGTCAAGTACACTATGAACAGCAGTTAACATCACCTGCCCCTCCTTCAGCAAGCGTGTATCACTGCCCTTTAAATATATACATTATGAACAGGAAATTTTCCCCCAAAATCTGCCAAAGTTGTAAATAACCGTGCTTTCCTCTCCATTGTCAGTCTCTTATTTAATTTTAAACCTCTTCTTTCATAAGCACATTACTCTATGTTGAGGCTTTTTTTTTATCCAATGGTTCATTTAAAAAAAAAAGGGGGGGGGTAATATAATGATAAACATTAGTCCGAACTTCTCATGAGCAATGTTCTAAATTTCCCAATTCCATAAAAGCCAGAATACAATTTATATCCTAACACACAAAAGAAAATCCTTCTGAAACACACTACTGTGAATACTAACAATATTTCAACCCACTGAGTTAAAAAGATGAGAGCAGTCCTCACTCTGTCTTCCCTGTCCAGCAGGAAGCCCATCACACACACTTACAGCAGGGCAGGGGCTGCCCCTCTCCCTTCCGCAGCGAGCCCTGTGCTCCCTTCTCCTTCCCCAAACATCTGCAGTTGAGCCTAAGCGCAGCTAACCATTCCCTTATAAACATCATTTATGACAACGCTGGCCATTCAACGTACGGGCTTTTAAAACTAATGGTTTTTTTCCCCCAAATGTTCCAGTTTTACTAACCTATCTTACAGACATCGAAAACAATTTGGTGCTATATTTTAAATCATCATGATATTAAATCTGTCGTAGCCACACTTGTATCCGGTAGCCACACTTGAATTTTTCCATGGAAAACTCCTCGTCCCCTCTTCCACCCACCTGGGCCTCTGCTACTTCTTTCTCCACCTCTCAAAAAGTTTATTCTGAGGTGATGTGAAAGAGGTATCAGGTAGGGTGTGGGGGGTGACATTTCATTAAAATAAACACATGTATCCTCAACGTCAAAAGGACCTCACCTTGGCTACTAAATGTGGCCGGTGTCTATCAAAGGACCTGGACCAGCCACACTCCTAACATGTATGGTTCAGCAACCTCCTCTCCTCCCCTCCTCCCTCCCAAAGCTACAACCTTCACAACAAAATGCATATAAGCTGCCAGCGCCTGTAGTCCAAGCAATTTACTCTCCATCTGCTCAGAAATTTTTTTTTCCTTTTAAATTCATCACTCAAAAAGAGGAAGGCGACGTTGAGCAACGTCGAGACCAATACAGCCCAACTTGTGCTCTGAGCCGGGCTGGCAACGTTACATCATGTCTTCTATGCCGTGCGTGAAGCATGAGCAGTGCTTAAATAATCATGTAACGTTCCCTGAAGCAACGGTTTTCAAAAATTCAATGGCGGATTTAGCTCCTTAGGTGCCTTGGTTGCCACCGAGAATTTCTGTTTCTCAGTCCCCGAATGGCTCTACACTTTCTAAAGCCATTTGGTGATTCGTGTCACGTCATCTTAGGCAACTTTATTTTTAAAAACAGAACTTGATCAAGACACAAAGGCCTGATTCTGGTCCTGAGAATAGCTTCCTTCATACACAGCTTAAAGTGCTAAGTCTTATCTCCCGTAGGGATAGACGGTTCAAACACCAGGCTTCCCCACCCCTGGATCATGCAAGCATGCTTTCAAACTTATGTTGCAGGCAGGCAGGACACTTCTGAGGGGCTACTCCAGCTGAATATGCTCTTTGCAAAGGGTTCTTTTTGTTCCCTTAACGGCACTGTGCGGGGAGGCCATGATGAGATGGGTGCCAACTTCCCAGGGCAGAGACACCTTACAGCAGGAAATGTGCATGCAGGACTGTATGACCCATGGCAATGTTGCACGCCCCACTACACAGGACACTGGCACAATTCCACAGCTGGGCTCACCTCCAGGGAGCAGCAGCACAGTCCTTTATGCTGTGCCCACAGTCCTTTATCCCCCATGGTGCTAACGATGCCCCCAAGTCAGTTGGTCCCAGTGCTCAGCTTATTCAAAACGATCTATTTCTACTTCATAAATTCTCAGTCAGCGGAATAATTTACTGAGAACAGGGGGTGTTCTAGGCTCTTAATTTAACTCCTAATTACACCACAAACGCACCGCTCCCCTCTTCGTGTGCCTAGTCGGGTTTCTCCCTGTGAGATGTGTATTTTTCTATCCCATACATACCTGCCTACAGCTGCAACACCTTAAATTAAAAAGTCTTCAGTAGTCAAACGGCAGTTAAACGGAGAAACTAAAATCACGGAATGTAAAAGTGTGGGTCCTCTAAGTCTCTAATAAAAATGTACTCGGTTGCTCTCCTACAGCCTGAGCATAGAACTTAGACCAGCATCCAAACCCAGAGAAATAAAAGGGATGGAAATTTACTATCAGTCACTATCGGTCATTTCCATTCTCCCTGGCAAGAGCCAAACTCCGCCATTATTAAAATTATCTGTAAAACGGGGTAGTTGAGACTAGTTTCCTGTCACACCAGCTCTGGCCACCTTCCTGTCCTTCCCAGGACTTGGCCTTCTTCCCTCTTCCTCCTCTGGTTCTTAACATCAGGGGCAGGAGGAGTAGCAGCGGATCCACATCAAAATGGGAAAAATAATTCCTAAGCAGAAGAGGGCTTAAACGCAGCAAGCGCCCCAGAATGCCAATTCACACAGAGACACAAGAAGCCAAACCAGCCCAGAGCCTGGTGCAGTGGGGGCTGAGGTACAGCTTCGGTGCCTAGCATAGTAGCCACTCCACTGAGAGGTCACCCTTGGAATTATCTCTCCCCAAATTCAACCATGATGTACTTGCTCTCCAAGGCCACGGCACTCCAAACACACAAGCCCTCAGCCTTCCCTGCCACTCTGTGAACCACCCTTGGCCTTGTCTGCCGCCAACTAAAATGAGATGACTGAATGGTGCCTCTTGAAAGGTCGAGATAACAAATCCAATTTACAATTCTCAAGGGGATGGAACCAAAAGGTGGAGGCGTCCGAGTGAGTGGGAAAAAAAATTGTATTATCGCTTAATTTTATCCATCACAAAGATCGCCTCTCGTTGAGGACGCTGGGCTAGATAGCAGTGCTCGACAGGATGGGAGGGGGGGGGGATCTCGGGAAGGTGTGGAGGGGAATCCCACCTGCCCTTCAAAGTACAACCCTGAGTTAAATCCTCGTCTATTATTTCCGTTCTTAAAATAGTCTGATAGCAAGATGTTCAAAGGCACACGCAGCAATAGAGTAGAGGAGCCTCCTTTCAAAGGGCCAGGGCAGCCATTCAAAGAGTTATTCAGGTCACAGAGAAATTACACTTCCTTATGCATCTATAAAGAATTCAGAGTTTTCCATTTTTATTAGCTTTATTGTAATGGCAAAGGTTTTCAGGCATATCATGAGAGGAGCATTTACAGAAGCGCTGGGCAAACCAGGCTCACACAGCTCCCGCCTCTCTTTATGAGGTCCGCAGACCGGCAGACATTTTGAAAGGACTAACAAATGCATAGCATCTCACTTGCAAGATCCCGCTAATTCACCTACATAGCCCAACACTTCATGTAAGAAAAAAAAAATCCAGAAGGATGGCACGTTCTTTTGTCCACTACCTAGACTCCATACGATGCCTCGTCTTTCTGCAAATAGACTCCTTGGGACCACCCCTTTCCTCCCCCAGAGTCCGCATGCGGTCGTTGAACTGTCACAGAAAATGTCTCACTTTCAAATGTTTTTCTCTAGTCCTGTGATCAGAAAACTGGAATTATTTTCTGGTTCTTTGTTTCATGCTTAGAGTCCCTAGTTTCGGATGCGATTCCATGATCATTCTGTTTTTTTGTTTTTTGGTTTTCTTTTAATTGATCCAATCGTGTCACCGGCTAATTTCATTCTCATCTCCTGGCTTCTCCCTTGCATCTCCATCGTGGCATTGGACACGTTCAAAAATGGAAGACAAAAACAGGTCATACAGCGAGCAGAGAATTCTCTGGCGATGGAGGTTTCGATCTTTGCTATTTCAGTGTTACTCCCGCTGAGCCTAGCGTGCCAAGAATACCACTGGCGCTGTTCAGAGACACTCGTGATGGCTCAATGGAGAATCGGGGAGACCTGGGCACTTAACTATGAGCTTATTCCCAATGATATTGTCTCAAATCACTTCCATCCTCACAGAAACATGAAAGTGGAGCAATGACAGATAGGAAGCCCAGCATGAGCTGCCTGGAAGAACTCTGCTTAGCAACACAGCTTCATCACCCCACCAGGCGTGTGAGACCAGAGGCGGGGGTGGGGGAGGGAGTCTAGGAGGGAGAGAATGGCATAAAAAGCCTACTGAAAACGCTACAGTATGAGAAAAGCTATCAATCGATCGATCAATAAATCAATCAATAAGTAAAATAACCCAGAGAAATGGATGCTTAGAAAAGCTTGATTTCAACAGGTAAGTACAAACGAAAATCACTGGATATCTTATTCGCAATGAACCAAACAGTATGTCCCTGTGTCTTTTTTTTTTTAATAGAAAATAATGTGTTACCTACAAAGACCTATGCTCATAAAAATTTCCACGCAAAGGGAAATATGGTAATATGCTTGAGTCTTGACTTATTTTTGGTCCTTGATTTAATAAAGGGGAACTGGTCCTTTCAGGGATCATTCTAACCATCTAGGTCAGTGGTTCTCAACATGAAGATAGCAACCCCCCCCCCAGGGTCAAATGACTCTTTCACTGGGGTCGCCTAAGCTCATTAGGAAACACAGGTTTTCACATTACAATGCGAGACCGTAGCAAACCTCACAGTTATGAAGCAGCTTTATGGTTGGGGACGCCACAACATGAGAAACTGCATTAGACAGCTGCAGCAGTAGGAAGGTGAGGGGCCGCTGCTTTAGGTAACATCAGACTTCCTTCCGTCGTCTTATTAACAAAAATGTCTAAAGCTTTCCTCTTCCTTACTCTTTTTTTTTTTGTATATATTTTTTAACCTTTATGAATCCTAGCTCCTACTTAGATATAGGTTATGACAGAGCGCAGAATATGAGTTGACTTTTCTGGGGGTGGGGGTGGGGATACATATTTGAGCTACCGTAAGCACACCGATCTTCCGATTGGTCTCAACCATAAACAGCGTGAGAGAGCAGATCAGAGCTCCGGCAGACATTTCTAGTGTTGGGAGGGAATCCAATTACCTGGTCTAATGTAGCCCAAACCCGAGTCCTTGAATCGGTTAGTAGCAAAATGCACTATTGTTGGGGTGAGTGAATGAATGTGCACAGAGTAGCTATCTCGAACCACTCTCTCTACTGATTTTCCTACAAGAAACCAAGCTAGTAAATGCTTCTGTCCCAGCTCTGCCGTGATTCTGGCATGAATGGTGACTTAATAAAGCATGGGGTTAATCCCCTTCAGATGAATCTGCTCCCTTTGGGGCTCATCCAGAAATTCTAACATATGTCCTATATGTCTCCAGTACTAGCAATCAACAGGAAATGTCTACTTATTTGCTTATGGTCCTTACATATAGGCGGATGTCTCAAAACTGTTACAACCTGTCTTACTACTAGAAAAGACTAGTTGTTATTAGAATGGGCAATCATCCAATCATCAATAGCATAAAAAATGATAGATGATAGACAGATAGATAATAGATAGATAGATAAGTAGGTAGATAGACAGATAGATGATAGCTAGCTAGATGGATGATATATAGACAAATAGATAATAGACAGTTGATAGATAGATGATAGATTGATTGATTGATTGATTGATAGAAGATAGATAGGCAGACAGACAGGCAGACAGATAGATGATAGCTAACTAGCTAGCTAGATGATATATAGACAGATGATAGGTAGATGATAGATAGATAGATAGATAGATAGATAGATAGATGATAGATAGATAGTTGATAGATGATAGATAGATAGATAAATAGATAGATGATAGATAGATAGATGATAGATGATAGATGATAGAAGATAGATAGATAGATAGATAGATAGATAGATAGATAGATAGATGATAAAAGTGCATCCAAAATAACTCCTTTGATTAGACCCCATGCCTAACTAGTAACCAACAAGCACTTATAGAATTAGTTCACAAAAGTTTCAAGGGAAAGCATGCAGCTTGGTTATGGAGAATGCCGGATGCTGGAGAACCCTAGAGCAGTACAGGCGTAAGTGGGCAAGGCGCGGTGCAGTCTTCCACAGAAAGTCTGGCCTGAGATGTTGCAGTCGGTTCCTGTGTTAGCACAGGGAAGTCTACTTAATGAACTGCCAAGGGCAGAGCACAGCCACCATGAGAATACATTTTGTGTTTACCAGACTGTGAAATCTGCAGTTAGATCCCACAATCCTCTTAGATGAATAAGAGTTAAAGGAAGTTTATGAAATAACCTTCCAGACACAAAAACTCAGTAGCAAAATGAGAAATAAAACAGTTTCCAAAAAAGAAAAAAAGAAAAAGAAATTTCTCAAAGAATCTAATTTGGCAAATACCACAAAATTTGCTTAGTCATCTACAAACAGTAACAAAGCATCACACACAATGAAAGATAGTTCCCTAAGCGTCTTCAAGCATATGACTTCAACAATTTCCTTTTGCGATAAAAACAATAATAATCATAAAACAATAATAATCATAAAAAATAATAATAAAAAATGATGGAAAAAAACCTCGGGAAACTCTGTGAATTTTTTTTTCATTTTATTAACGAAGCAATATAAACTTGAATGATGTCATTAGGTCCACTTACTAGTTAGTCATTTCCAAATGTCTTACACCAATAAAAGTAAAATCTCAAGTGTTTTATAAAAGTAATGGGCCTGGAAAAATTGCTGAAAATACTTTTCTATATCATATATGTTTCTTTTTATTTTCATGCCTCTGGGGATAAAGAATGGCATGCAAGTTATTAACTGTAATATGGCCAATGTAATGACCAGATAACAATAAACATGGTCTTCAAGATGTCGCAAGTCCTGGGTCTTCTGTACTTAGAAAGTACTTAGAAATCTGTTCAAAACTATGATAAGATGACCCAGCTTAACCCTGGCTGTATAAGTTTCTGTCCTCCATCCATTTCTTTCTAATAGGTCACGTGTCCAGAATGAAGTCAATTAAAAACAATTTTCCACAGATTGATCACTTTTTAAACACAGTGCACCTTGAAGGCGGTCCTTTACGTAACGTATTTCCAGAGTTACATTGCTAAGTTAAAAAAAATCAAAGTAATACCCCAATAAGAGATGCCTGGATCACTAATTTCAAATAAATGGACAGAGAATGAAAGGCATTTTTCTTGGTGGATGATAGACTCCGGATTAAATCTTCTAACATGAACGTGGGCCTTGTCGTCCTAACGTCTCTTCGTTTCAGCTAAGGTCACCGTGAAACGAGGGATTATCAAATAAACCCAATCAGAAAGAGACTCAAAGTTCTCAGAGCCTGTGGTTTCATAAGATGTCTTGGTACCCTGATTGTCGGTCTTGTAAGACGTGAAGGTAATTAAACTGACATGGAAATCACTGCCCTGAATAAATCCTAAAAACAGTTTATCTAACCTTTTGGTCCTGGGAGAACCCAGGGCTGTCCTAGCAGCTGTCCCTCCTTACCGTCCAGTGACCTTCATAAAAAGATTAATGCTCAACGATCACACCCGGAATAGCTTACACACGTCTTCACATGGACGTCCCCTTCAGGAATGCAGTTGCGCTAACTGTGCAGAAAAGGCTTCTTGAAGGAACCAGGTTCATTCACAGCCGCACCAGTCTCTCCCTCAAGCATGAGGGAGAGTTAAACCGGTCTTTAAAAAGGACACTTGGTGAGATAAAATTAAAATTTTGCTTTCAAACTGCAGGGCCCTGAATACTTAACACTTTAGCGCAGTGTTGACAGAGATTAAATTTCAAGTGATTTGACAAAAAGTCAAGCAGTATTTTAAATCTCAGATCGTATATACAACATTATTACCTGAAGTAAAATGAGCAATTTTAAAAAAATTAACAGGAAAGATATTGATTTTAAAAAAAAAAAAAAAAGGTGTATGGGAAAACACTGGCCACTGGATTTCTCCCAAGTGGAGGTATTAATTCCAGATATTAATCATGTGTCCACTTAAAATTCTGCTCATTTGAGAGCAATACACACATGCACACACGCTCAATCTATGAGTACCTGCAGCTGCCTCTAGGTAAGGTTCTCCTCTCCAAGTCAACGGTTATTATCCCTAACACAGACACAGTCACATAAATTTCCTCGTAAGGCTCAGGGCTGTGTAAACATTCATCTCGCTCAAAAAATCCAAAAGGTACCTTTGAATATTTATATGCTACTAAGGCAAGGAAGGCAAAAATCCAAAAAATAAATATATTTAAATGTTCAAATGCCTTAACCGCTTTCCTTAAAAAAAAAAATGCTGTGAAATCACATCTCAGTTCAGATCTTCTGACATGGGATTTTTTTTTCCTCTATCTTACTGCAAGCCATGTAAGAGCCACCATGTTTTGCTGGGAAGGTATCTGCTTGGAAGAAACCGGGTGCTGATATTTTCATGCAAAAATGCAGAGGATTGCCATGTCCCGCTTCTAAAAAAAAAAATATTACCGCAGCCCTCTTACTTCTCCATCCTTTCTGTTCGAATCTTTGAAGTGACGAGGTAATCTTAAATTGGAGTTTTAAGGGGCACCTGACTGGCTTGTCAGACTAAACTGGCATATTAACTACACTCATTGTGTCACCACGGGAGCCTCAGTTTTTATCATTTTGATATCCCCTCCAGGGTTTCAATCTTCTCTCTGGGAACTCAATCACGCTCTGTGATGCTCTGTTCGTACATGCGGATGAGAGAGTTTCTATTTAAAAATACATGGGGAGGGGGGGTGTCAGGCACTACTGATTGAGAAGGTATTCCATGATGATCCCCATTTTCAGTTAAAATGCGCACTTATAGTTTTGGATTTAACACCCCTGCCTCTGCAGTCAAGACAGTCATTTAGCTGAAGTCAATCAAGCGTATGATTAGAAATAATAACTCACAAGCAATGAATTCAAAAAGATTAGATCTTTGCCGAAATGCACAAGTGCAGCATCCCATTACGCATCCCTTCCTCTCGGGTTTCTAGAGAGCAGACCGGAAAAAGAAAAAAAAAAAAAGAAAGAAAGAAAAAAAAAACAAACAGAAAAAAAAAATCTCTCCTGGGCGCCATAAGCCGCCTTCACTAGGAATCTGACTGATCACTCTTTTTACTGTGATCAGAAACCTCGGTCCACTGGAGAGATGATCAGACAGATAATCAGCCCAGGAGTTGGGGGGCAGTGGAATCTCCTCCATCTTTTCTTCCCCTGTGGCAAAAGTGGTGTTTTACACTGACTAAGTGGATCCGAGGCTGGGTGTAATTTAATCTTATTTACATAGGCTACGAAAGGCAGAGGAACATGGTGGAGGCTCAAGATAAGGTGGGTGTCCAACAGTAAAGAATGGCTTTCTTCTTACATTCTTCAGATTAGGCTTCACGCCATTGTCCGGTATTTCATTGAGGTTGAGGGCGAGAGGTATTTAGGAAAACTGTGTTTGGATTTCATCAAGTATGGTGTTGATACACAGTTTCCATCAGCCTTCCCAGTGTAACACTTTCCACCACCGGGAGGATTTGGTGTCACTAGTAAAATCTGGAGCACCTGAGGGAGCGGGTACAGGGTGTGGGGGGCTTTACCTCCACCAGAGGGCAAGCAGTGCAATTCGCAGTCAATGATGTTAAGAAATGGGGAAGACTGGGCCAAGGTGGTAAGTATTTTGTTTGAGACTCTAATGTAGAAGGGATGCCTCCCTCTCCCCGGTGGTTTGCCTTCCCCACTCTACTAACTTTAGGCTGCACACAGGACAACACTAACAAAATTCACACACATAAGGGAGAGGAGAGCAGCCTGGGAATTGAATTTTTTTTTTCTGCAGATAAATCCCAAGGCTAAATACACTGCACGTAGGAAACTGAGAGCCAAGACCATATAGAAGCTTCATGTAAATGAAGCCTACGGACATCCTCTTAAGAGACAGATATATTTTTAAAATGCATACGTGTGTGTGCCGGCGTGTGTGCACACACGTTTCTTTTTAAAGCCCGTCTCGATTAGTAAGGGAAGGTATCTTGCCGACTAAGGTACACCTGACCTACAGTCAAGCACTGAAAGTCAGTCATCTCACAAGACCTCAGTTACGCTCATTACAAGTCGTAGGCTAAGAAAATGACGCTGAGGACATTTGGGACATCTATTCAACAACAATGATGACAAACGACACCTTAAAAAGAATCTGGAAGGTGCTTCAAATACTTTTTCACCACATTTCTCAACATTTTCCTTTTCCTTCAACTGCCAATTAGAGAATCCAATTCCATCCCTCTATCATGATGTCACATCTACATGCAGAGGACACTTCAGGGATCTTAGGACAGAAATGCTGGCCCACTTCTAACACATCACACCTCCATGGAAGGACCACCAGGACCCTGTATGAAGTCTCTTTCACACTGTGTCTCTCTTTTCCCTGTGACCCAGAGAACATTCACCCTGATGCAGAAGATACAAGTTTGCATCTTGCCATTAAATTTTAGTCCATAAAGAAACATAGGACACACCTAGGCATGCACGCACTCACACAGGCACATATACACACTCATATACACTCACATACACACATACACACACTCACACACACACTCATACAAAACACAAGCACACAGGCACATATACACACACACTTACACACTCATATACACTCACACACTCACACACACTCATATGCAAAGACACTCATCCACACACATACACACATGCACACATGCACACATACATACACACATGCACACACGCGCACAGGCACACACACACGCACACAGAGTCAAGCTTTCTCAGTACATAAGAGGAAACAGAAGCAAATAGCATGCACTGTGCTTTCAACTGTTACTTTTGGGAACCATTACTGTTATAAAGGAACAAACACAATAACCACTGGCAGATACAGGGAAGTCTGACAATGTGTGCTCACTCCTTCTCAGCTGACATCTACCTGAAGGAATGGGCTTCCCAATGTTTACAGCCAGGTGGTTACTTTACTACAGTTTTAAACCTGGCAGGGAGGAGTAGGGATAGACAGAAAAGACAGACTGAAAAACAAGTCTACCACAAGACTACCTTTGTTTATTCAGAACTAAAGAGGAAAACATCAAGAACCACTCCTCTGAAGTCTTTCCCCTTCTGCTGTGGACTGAGACACGTCAGGTAGCCTATGAACTGAATTACTCCATCAAGTCCCAACCAAACCTTCAAATGGGAACGAGAGAAAAGTACAGTTTAATTTGTATTTATTTATCATTTTGTGTCTGCCTTACGGAAAACTACCCATCGAAAGTAGGTCAAGCCATGAAATATTTAGATTAAAAGCTGTGGGTTTCAAGGAGTTAAGAAAAGAGAGATCCTCCCAGAACACCATCTCCAATATTTTACTGACTCGTTAAAAGCTTTGTGGCATTCCTGTTATGTGACAAACCCATTCCCAGGCTAGAGTCTATGTGCATAATGTGCAGTGTATAAATATGCAGCACACAGACTCCATATTCAGTCCTGATCAGCCACTCTCTCCACTCCTTGGGAGCACGTGACGCCATTGGAAAAAAAAATCTGAAGCTTAGGGCGCTAAGTCAATAATAAGTTCTCGAGGTGTCCCAGTTACTTTGGGCTGGCAGGGAAACGGGTGCGTGTGAGATTCCTTTTAAACAAAATTCATTAAATGTACTTCTGCCTCTCGTGTACTGTCTCTTTTCAACATTCCCAAACACTATCTGACAGCACTTGCACAGTGAGGGAGCTTCTGTCTCAAGGGTGGGTAGCTGCATTCCTGAGGCCAGGACACTGGCAAATCAGAAGATGAGAGGCATCTTCAGCTTGCATCAGGTGACATGTGTCAGAAATTACACTTGGCGTCACCTTTAGAAACACTGGGTTTGGTGACATCCGGAGAGGCGGTTTCCTGACGGTTGCTGCACACCTGAAGTTTCAGAAGCCACATTAGAGCGAGCTGGGGGCGGGGTCTCCACTTTTGTCTGCCATTTTGGAGGAAATGACTATACGCAGCCAAGAAGAAACCTTGGAGGAGCCGCCACCCGCCGGGTCTCTGATGAAGATATTCGAAATGGCTGGCTGCCTCATCAGTGAACCACACAACCAGGAAAAGGTCCAAGAGGATCGCATGCCTCTGCTTCTGAAAACCGTGCTACCTGTGCTTCAAGGCTGTGTTCAACACCATGCCTTTCCCATTCCCAAGAAGCACACGGCTAGCGGGTGCTTGACTAAGGGTGTGTTGGAGGAGAGACTGGGCTGACAGCATCCTACAGCTTCATTGAGAAACCTAAAACTCTAGTGAGTGCGTTACATAGTATGCTACCCCTTGTGCACCCCTGCCAGCCAGCCCTGCTAAATGACTCCTCCGCCCCCTCTCTTCCCCCCTCCCTCACGCAAGGCAAATTAAAACACAAGGAGGCAAACTCTGATCTATCATCCTAGACTCTTTTCCAGGTTCTACGCAGGCCAGACTTCCTCCCCTCTTCCTTCCCTAACCCATCCTCCTCCCCTCCCTGGTACACACTCATACATTCCTGTCCTACAGCTTAATCAGTTCTCCAAGAAGCACACCGAGAGCCAAGACCTACATTTCTACCTCTGGCTACAAAACCCTTGACTCTTCCAATTCTCCGTTTGTAAATAGATCTCCAAAAGAAATCAGCCCGAGGGCACCGAATGGTGGTGGGTGTCTGCAGGAGCACGGCTGGCTGACAGGGACAAGCCTCCTCAGAGAGGCCAGGCTGCATTTGTTCAGTCGCAAGCCCCCCTCCACCCCCAGTGCTCGCCTACCTCCAGCGCTGTCAACCTCCATCTGATTTTCATTTATAAGTGAGGTTGCACGCATCTTCAACGATAAAGAACACTGATAAAAATCTTTGTGAAAGTTTGGCATTTCTCATTTTCTACCAAAAAAGAAAAATAAAACAAACAAACAAAAAAAAAAACAAAAAAAAAAACAAAAGCCAGATCCCCAATTCCGACAACTACTAATTGTGCCCACTCGCTTCATCTGCCTTCGCCGCCAATCCAGTAGCAATCTGTCAATATTGGTGCCGTAAATGACCGAGTACTCTACAGCACTTATTGCGTATTAATTGTACATTTGCATATTTATGAATATTATACACTAAAAGTTTAAAACCCTTTTTTTTTAACTGCCCAAGTGTATACATCCAGTCTCCCAGATGGCATGAGTAATAAATCAACAAAGAGGTTTGAAAAAATAATTTTTGTGACTTAGCATTGGTTCTTTTTCTCAGCCTGGCTTCACAAATCTTTTTCTTCTACAGAGGAGAAAATCCATCTTTTTCACTATTTTGGGCAAATATAACATAATACAAGGCATCCCTGCAAGAGACCCCCATTCTAAGAGTTAATCGTGTGCGGATGTGTACTCCTCGGTGGATATTTATCCAGCATGAACTTGTGCCCCTATTATGCGTGGTTAAGGAAACACTGTAGAGAAAAGCAGTGCTGGAATGTACCTAATATTAACTTAAGGAGAAAGAAAGGCAAATAGTTACCATTTCTATCGCTTAGTTCAATAGTCTCCCCTGTAAAAGTCACCGGAAAGGAGTAACTACTGTGCAGCCTGGGAGCTGAAGAACGGCCAATCAGCAGAAGAGAGGTAAGAGCATTGCATACCTGGATCCTCCTTCGTGAGTTCGAGAACACATGGCACCTTCTAAAGGAAACAAAAGCAGGAAGGTTGGGGCAGTCACGTTGAAAAGGAATGTGAGCTGGCAAAAGGTCTGCTGTAGAAAACGGGGCGTCAGAGGATTTTAAGAGATCAGATTCTGGGGATAGAAAGATAACATGGCAGATAAGTCTGGGAGAAGATAACTGTAAAAGAAATAACAGAGATGGGTTGGAGAAAGACTAAGTCGAGAGGAAAGCAGCAGGGTCAGGACTGTTCAGGGCTGGGGGCCAGATGGTGCTTGCCACCACTACAGGAGTGGCAAGCATTCTTACCTAAGAGGAGTGAGGACCAAAACTGCTTCCAGGGTTCACTCTTGAAGGACACTCACTCAAGGGCCAAAGGAAGATGAGGGATGAGACTCTCCTAATGACTTCTCTCAACCACAGCTATGATGGGCATTTTAAGACCAACACAACAAAATGAAGTAACTGATTATGTGTGAGAGGGCACACAGTATAAAACCATCCAGAAGGTGTTTATTGAGGAGTGCTGACTCATCTCCAAGATGTGCCCCTGACCTTCCTGACCTCTCACCTTCCTGACCTCAAAGGAGCTGTTCCTATTCTGCTCTCCTGTATAAAATAGGGGTACTACTATTTGTTTTTGTTTGTTATTGAAGATTAAAGGAGCACTGAGCATCTTTACATTACAGTGGATAAAGCAGCAAGGTATAAAAAGGAAAGGTGACAACCAGGAGGCCATCGCAGAGTACTGCAGTTGCTTCTGTTTGATGTTAACATGGAAGGAACCAGTTTACCTGAGTCTGGCTTTAGGTGAGTGGGTTTTATACTGGAGGTAGAAGACGTAGATAAAAGGTGACACCTGCTCTTATACCATTCTCTTCATTTGGCCTTTGAATTCCATAACTACTAAAACACTAATGCATCCTTACATCTCTCCCCCAATTAAAAAAAAATTCTGTGTGTACATTGATGTGTGTGTGTGTGTGTGTGTGTGTGTGTGTGTGTGCGTGTGTGTGCTGCACCACACATGTAGGTTGTACCTACTGAGGCCAGAAGAGGGCACTACATTCCCAACCTGAGTTACAGGTAGTTATGACCTACCCAATACGGGTGCTATGAACTACACTTGGGCCCTCTGAAAGATCAGCAAGTACATTTAATCACTGTGTCATCTCTCAACTCCTAATTCTCTCCAATTTTTAACTGAATGCATGGCTAAGGAAAAAAGTAGTGGAGAGAAAGCAAAGTCCCCGGGGCTGTAGAGACAGTTCATTCCTCTTCCTCAAATATCTCCCACTACTGGAGTCAACAAATACCCTTGGATGTACTTTTTTCTCCCCCAGAAAAATAAAAATACGAAGCTAGAGAACCCAGTAATTTATACTCGCAACTGTCATTCCATTATATTTTTAGTACCTTTGGGGTGTGTGTGTGTGTGTGTGTGTGTGTGTGTGTGTGTGTGTGTGTGTGTAACTTTATTACATAGTAGAGGCTGCTCTTGAACTTGCAATCTCTCTACATTAACTTCCCACATACTCCAGGATGATGCAAGAGGGTCAAAAATGAGCCCGGAATGATACCCTCACTCACCACAGTAATAGTTAATTATATACAGAGGCCAGTGAGATGGTTCAGTAGATAAAGGGGCCTACCACCAAGGCTTACAGTCTGAGTTCAACCCCAGAGGCCACACTTAAAGGAGAGAACTGGCCCCTGTGTAAGGGGTTCTGCGGCCTCCACATGCACTGCACTGCACCCGCGTGTGCATTAATTAATTAAATGTAAGATATATTTTAAGTGGCAAAGGTGATACAGGAGGGTAAGCCATGGATCCTTCAACTCTTACTTTGTATCTTTCTCTACCAAGAATTCTCTTAGAATATTACAAGTAATTTTAACACAGTAACAACACTTACCATTTGTCGACTATTTCAGTCATATCACTATAGGGAGTGAGACCTTGGCAACTCGAAGTTCTCTAACTGAATCCTTCCAACAAAGTGCTGTGCTGTCCATGTTATAGCTTTGGTTTTAGGCCTTGGAAAACTGGGGTGGACTAAACTTCATTCATGGAGTTGGAGTATCCCAATTAGTTTTCAAGTCCAGACTTAACAGAAAACCAAAGCAGTTCTCCTTGTCACTACAGAGCGTCCCCTCTTCAGCTGGGCCTCGAGGCCTTCATTCTATAGAAGTGCCACCATGAAGGTGCTAATAAGCAGGGAGCTGGGGCAACAGAGAGACAGAGGGCTCACTGGCAATGCCTATGCCTACAGTTGATGCTCTGGGAGGCTTCCAATCAAGTTCACTTCTTAGGGCCTCGAGTTTCCTCCCCCAACAATGGGCCTAAGAGAAAATCACTTTCTCGCATTCATCTTGAGGAGCTGACTTCTCCCTTTGTTTCCATGCAACCCTCCCTCCGCTCTGGATCAAGGAAGGGAGGAGCAAGCTCAGATCCGCACAAGGAAAAGTGAGTGGAGAGCCAGACCCTCACCTATTTTCCGCTTCCTAGTTTAGGAGCTGAAAATAAATCAAGTGACATACATAGGAAAACTCTTCTGGCTTTCTTAATGTTTAATGGTGATTTATGGCCTTTGAACATTTGTGAATTTAACAGCCCATCAAAGTGTCTGAGAGCACACCAGTTCTAAGGACTCATTAAGTGGCACTAAACATAACTCTCCGTGAAGCACGGTGCCGCAGGAACGGTGGGCAACCCTGGTGAACAGCCACAGACTCATAATTTATTGTTAGTAATTTTGCCTTATTACGTCCAAAAACATTTTTTAAAGGTGGGGGAGGGGGGAGCCTGTTACAAAAAGAAAATATTAAAAAGTGCTTCACAACTTTGTCAGTACTATAAATCGGATAGACAGAAAAATCTCTAACGATTCTAACAACGATTAATTCCATTCCCAGGGACCCCAGAAAACGACAAGGAAGACATTTTGTGGCAAAGTATTAAAGGATTTCTATTATAGGCTTACGTTCTTCCAAATTCACCTCCTCCCCAAATTCCAAAGTTCCCTCAGGAAAATAAATGTGAACTCTGGAACCTTTCCCTCCATACATAGGTGGGGTGCCTCCTGCTCCAGTCAGCTCACACCCTCAGATGACTGTGTATTGTCACAGATACATAAAGGTCAGAAGCACATCCTTCAACAGAACTGGGTCCTCCAGTCCTAATCACACTCTGTTGGGGCATCGGCAAGACTTCAATGAGTCAAACGAGAAAGCTGATAAATGCTAGAATAAAGGGGGTTTTTAGGTTTCCTCAGAGTGTACACGGCCAAGTGACAATGACAAGGGAGAGTGTTCAGAGGTCAACCTTCTCTGCACAGGAAGCAGCCTTCCATCCATTCGCTAAGACAACCCAGGAACTGGCCAGAAACAGCCTGTAGCATTCCTGGTTTCCAGTCCAAGGAAGGCTTAACCAAATTTAAAAGTGTTCACTATGAGTACACGACAGGTAACAATTATGCTCGAAACCCAACTTTAACCAGAAAGCAGATCACTTGTTTACCTCAGGCCTTGCTTTTAAACGTTGACCTTTCCCCCCTCTCTCCCTCTGGACCAGCACAGGTGTGTCTACGTTCCTTTGCCAAATCCTGTTCTTCACTTCAACTGGGCTTGAGATGAAAACTGTTCCCTCCATAAATTCCAACAACTTGGTAGTGAATGTCTGCGGCAAGGATGGTTTTCAGAAGTAAAAGTGGAGTCATAGGATTGAGGTTTCCTCAAAAGGGCAGCCATGTTGAAAATGGACCCCACAAAGCTCCGAGGACCTCCGTCCTTCTGTCCTGCAGTGTTTCTGCTCATTAAGAACATGTACAGTAGTAACTCCTGCAATGTTAGTGTCGGCTCTGTGCAAGGTGTCGCTGATGTTACATTAATGTAAAACGTGGTGATGTTCACAGCGATTATGTTCTGCGTGTAAGCATTCAGTTTGCTAATTACTTAATAGAGCTCCACTCAGAGAGACCAAAATTAATTTCAGTAATTAAAAAAAAAAACTGGGTTAATTTATACCCACAAATTTGTGTCACTTTTTATTGCATGTATTTATTATTTATTTTTTCATTTGTTTATGTATCTCTGTATGCTATATATGTGGGTATTCACACGCCAAGGCGCGCGTATAGAGGCCCAAGGATAGCTTTACGAGAATTGGTTCTCTCCTATAGGCGCCACGGATGAAACTCAAACAGATAGTTTTACACACTGATCCATACCGTTGGCCTAATTTGGTGACCTTCTTTTAACTGGTTTTTTTTTTTTTTAAATATCTAACACTACTTCTTACACAACTCAAGAAGAGAACAAACAGATGTGGCTGGTTAAAATAAGAAAAATTCACCCTAACAAAACCCTCCTAAGTTTCTGATGCCAATTAATATCTCAAAATTCTATTCAGGGGCTGGAGAGATGGCTTAATGACCAAGATCATTGACTACTCTCTCAGAGGACTCCTGTTCGTTCCCCAGCAGCCACATAACAGCTCACCATTAACTCCAGTTCCAGGGGACCCAACGCTCTCTTCTGGCCACCATAGGTACTGCAGGCGTGTGATGCACAAACACCTATGCAGACAAAACATCCCTATACATAAATAATTATTTTTGATCATAATAAAATAAAGATCCTACTTGGAGCCACTGAACATGGATGCTTTCTTATCCTAACTCCATGACATTGCTGGGCTCGACTGCGTAAAGTGGCTGGTCCACATACAGGTAATGAGCAAGTCTGTACTTAGCAACCACTGAAAAGTTCGATTATCATTATAACACGATTAATCATTTTCTCTCAACACATACACAAGGCAGAAGCAGAAAAATGAACTAAACCCATGCCCAGACTGCATGCCATTCTTATTTTCCCTATCACTAATGCCAATTTACATACACTTCATAACATGTTATAATACGAAATAATTCATTCGCTTTAAAATTATAATTCTAATTCCTTATTAATTGGTGTTAAGCAAGAATTAGTAGATTATTCTGAAGCTAATGTTCTAAAATAGCCAGAAGAGGCAGGTTGAGCAGTCATCTAAAATTAGCTTATTCACTCTAAAATAAAGATTGAATGTTAAGGTATAAAATTATTCTAAATCCCCAAACACACCAGAACCAATTGTGAAATTAAATGTGACACTTTCCATAATTCAAACTACAGCACTTCATTTTTGTCTTTCTCCTCAGCTACCCCTCAATTAAATTAGTCTTATTGATTAGAACTCAGAAATATTCATCGTCTTAGCCATGATTTTCAAATTTTAATAAAACCCACAATTCAGCTGTACACAGTCCGGTTAGTTTTCTTAAAATTACAATAGAGGAGGCGAACAGCTGCAGCTTCAGACACAAGACTTATAGCTAAGTTCTCTGCTACTTTAAGACAACTGATAAAGTCACACAGCTCTTTTCAGGCCCATTTTGCTGAGGCAGGAGCTTAATAACTGGTTACAGTGTTGCTTAACTGAACGTCCATGGTAACAAAGTTTTGAAATGAAACAGAAGCTCTGGTCCAGTTAAAATGTGTCACCGTATATAAGCCATGGGGAAACCTTCCCTGAGAGCAGAACCAGCCAAGTAATACTCCCAGGTCCTTATCCTAGAAATCCTAGGAGCACGGGGTACAGAGGCTCTGCACTCGCTCATGAGACGGAGACACACTGTGGAGAGCAGTTTCTTTGTCCTGACCAAACTTCTCTCCTGTTACCAACCTCAGGAATATATTTAGTAAACTCGGCCTATGTATCTCAGCAGCATTTGGTTTTGAAGTTTTAATTTGGAAGAAAGAAATATCTCCCTTTTCCTTTACCCTACAGGGGATGAGAGTAAGAGGAAAAGAAAAAACAAAGTATCCAGAGACCACTCCCAAACCAAATCTCCTGCCTCCCTGGTTCAAAGCTGGACACCGCCAAGCTGTTCATATTTGTAATCTGTGGTGATGGGAACATCGCCATGGGTAATATTAGATCTTATATGCTGTAATGGACCTTGTTACTTCATTAACTGCTGTGTCTGTCCTTTCTTAAAAAATAAGACATATCAGTACCTCATCCTTGTTCCTGTTATATATTTAGGGTGTGTGTGTGTGTGTGTGTGTGTGTGTGTGTGTGTGTGTGTGTGTGTACAATTAAAGAAAGAGAAGCCATGAATTTAAAGAAAGAAAAAGAGTAATACAGGGTGCATATTACTCAGAGAGAGTGAGGGAAGAGATGATGTACTTGTATCAAAAAAAAAAAGTTTTAATGTCCAGTCTTTTTGACACAGCATTTTTTGAGTGAGCTATTTCTGTGTTTTTATTTCCTGTGTCATAAGGTGTCAGCTCTCAGCCATCAATACACTGACACACAATTAATGGCAACGTTTCATCTTTGAAGCAGGTATTTTGTAATACGGACAACGCTCCGTTACACATGTTAGGTTGGTGCTTACACAAGTTACAATGATTTGCTCATACACCGCGAAGTAAGCCCTCACCCTTAGCACTCTTCATTGTCACCTTTCCCCATCATTGTTTACTTTCGCCATCAGAGAGAGAAAACATTTAGCTTAAAAGTGTTAAATTGCTCACTGAGACTGAATGAAAATAAAGAATTGGTAATGACCAGAGAAAATTTCCACAATCCATCATTTAAATAAGAAGCCGGGCTTGATAAGCCCTGCACAGAGTAAGTGCTCTATGTACATGCGCACTCTTACGCAGGCCACCTGTGAAATGACACCGGGGAGCAGTTGTTCCGCAGCGTCCCTATTTCACAGATGCTCGTGATGACACGAAGAGTTAGAGAACTTGTCTAAAAGTACACAGGCAGTGATTGGCGGATAATTGATTCTGGGATGTGTGCTCTATATTCTATAAAGTCAGCCAGTTTTATGTCGTGATGCCTAAGTCCCCTCGGAATCGAACTCGGTGGCTAACCGGCACCTAGAGAAATCTAACTTTAAAAAGAATGAAGTAACAGGCCTATTAAGTTACACACATTGTAGCACTTCAGAAAGTTCACTCGAGACATACACAAAAATGTTATTAGCATATAAAATGGAATTCAAAACACAAGATACCTAGAATAAATGTTTTGCATGAATCCACTATCTCTGGCTTCATTGTCCCCAGTCCGTTCATTATGAAGATTTGTCACAGGGCACAAGGAACGTCTAAGCACTTCCCGTTCCTTTCTTAAGACCACAAGCTATTCATGGTCTACGAAAGCAACTAGCCTATTCGTTATGGGAAATGCCATGCCGGCTTGTGCCCAGAGAACCTCTGACAAATGCGAACTACTCTACTAATAATGAGCGGTGGCACCTGAACAGAGAACCACAATTCAACTCAATGAAGAAATATTACACTAAAATAAGACGGATGTGCGTTCCATCCAAACTGTCCCTGGCTCAGTTGCTGGAGTCCTGGGGAAAGAGAACGTCACCTTTAGGGCAAAGGAAGCCAGCATTTCTAAGACTGGGTAAAGACAATGACATCATTGATTAGTATCACAAAATCATCTCTAAAGGGTGCATATAAAAGATGAACAAATTCTCCTGTATAGCCATGTCAGTGTCTGCAGACAGATGAAATAGTTTCTAGGCACCCATACAAACATTTTAGAATCCTTAGCTGTTATGCATGGTCCGAAATTTTCTAGCATGTGTACATACATGCTATTGTTTTTAATAAAAGTCAAGATTTTGTGTCTGTCAATATTTGCCCACATCACTTTTACTACTCGACTTGATGCCATCTTAAATACTAACAAGTGACTCATGACTCTGAATATTTTTATCCGCAGTAATAACGCGAGGAGAAAAGAGAAAACTGTGTTTTAAATGTACCAAGCTGTGCCGTTTCTGTATACAATTATGAGTTACTCAGTAACAGGAATATGTCCCGACAGATTAATCATTAGATGACTCTGTCACTGTGTGAACATAAGGGCTTATTTCCATGGAATAGGACAGATGGGGCTCACCATATAATAGCGTGTCACTGTGCCACTGTGGTAGAAGACGTCTGCCACTAGAACATCATGTGGCACGCTATCTGTGTACACGCATAGAATGAGTATGCATGGTTTCTAGAACAGCGAGATAATACACAGTAACAGTCAACGCATAGGGGCATGCAGCCTTCCGAATACATCAATGGCAGATCATGGAGGGAGAACCTTAATGCAAACTATGGACTTTGATCATCAGTGTAGGTTTATTATATGCAGTAAGTGCATTCCTCTTGGGGGTGCTTATACAGGACAGTGGGTATATTGGTAATTTCTCCTGAACTTAAATCTGCCCTGAACGATAAGTTCTATTTAATACACCTATATGCCCTGTCCTTTTCACATACATGTATACAGGATGTACAATACATGTATGCTCATACATTGTAATTCATGTGTGTATTCTCACATGTATCTTTCCTATACACATAAAAATTTCCATGGCAAACTGAAAGAATTTATACTTACAGACACCCATATGGCAACTAAGTTTTCTAGGCACACACACATGCACACGTGCATACATGCACGCGAGCACACACACACACACACACACACACACACACACACACACAGAAGACAAAGACCAAAGACTGCTTTATATGGAGATACAATAATAATGCTTCTCTTTGACTATGGATGGATGTGAAATAATTGCTTTCAAAGGCACTTTTTACATGAAGAAGTATAATATGGAGATCTGTACATGGAAGCTGTCTAACAAAATGTAAAAGAATTTACTTGAACTCTCTTAAATACTCTCTACAGCCAAAACAATCTGACCACTTTTGAAAAACATCACTATCGACACTGAGTATTAATTTTCTTATAGCAATAAAATGGTGGTGGGCAGAGTTAACAGAAGTCTATCGAGGTTTCAGCTGCTGTTTTCATAAAACAAAACATTCGTTTGAATCGTGGGGATTCCTGCTTTTGTTCACTGGAGCTGACCAGGAGTGTCACTGGACCTTCAGCAAGCAGAGAGCCCAACCTCTTGAAAGGACACCCCTATAGGTCTCTCTGGGAACTCCTTGGAGGCAGCCTTCCAGCCTGCAGGAGCAGACCATGCTCACACAGAGAAGAGCGGTATGGGGAAGGACCACAGGTCTAACACACTGCCCTTCCCCAGTTCCCCATCTCCCCATCCACCCTCTATTTCCTTCCCTCCTATTTCTTCTCCTCCTCAGTCTCCACTACACCCCTCTCCACTCTCTATTTCCCCCTTTCTAGCAAACTTCACTTCTTTGTATAGTATATCCTTCTGCATAAGAAAAGACAAAGGGAGGGCACAATGCACAAAGAACACCAGCAGGGAAGGCTCCTCTTGAACAGGCTGGCAAACATGGGCCCCTTCAGTGTCCTCAGTACTAACCCTCCAACCCCTGCCCTGCCAACTCTCCTCTCCTTTCTCCTTTTGAGGAGCTACTCTCCACCTCCTTTCTCCCCTTTTCCATGCTTCCATTATCTTTATTATTCAAGTACAAGAAGATACTCCAACCAAACTTTCCACAAGCTCCTAAAACATTCCAGGGACGGAGGGAGGGAGGGAGAAAGGAAAAAGAAAGAGAGAGAGACAGAGAGAGAGAGAGAGAGAGAGAGAGAGAGAGAGAGGGAGGGAGAGAGAAAGGAAGACAGACAGAAGGAAGGAAGGAAGGAAGGAAGGAAGGAAGGAAGGAAGGAAGGAAGGAGAAAGACAGGCAGGCAGGCAGGCAGGCAGAAAGAGAGAAGAAAAACCTCACTAGTTTTTACCGGGAGGATGGGTGTCTCTTTCCCATCCCTTGCCCTTTCCTTAGCAAGCCTGTAAGAGAAAACTGAGAGGGTGTTTTCTAAATAAACACCCTCTTAGGATGGAAATAATAACTTTTTAACCATCGCAGATGTCTCTCACGGTTGTGGAAGCTATTCTTTGAAAATATTTTCCTAATCTACTCATGTGCCCAGAATATTTTATTTAAATCAGGATAAAATTATTCTTTCAAAATATCTTGGCCAACATTACATTTTAGAAATCACTTCATAATTCAGCAACTCTCTCTCTCTTTCTCTCTTTTTTCGCTATGCATTTAATCTTCTCTAAAACTCATTCTCAATACAAGTGTACGCTTATGTACGTAGCAGAGTATTTTTCGGGTCTTGCTCTTCAAGAAACGGCACGTGGGGGCATCAAACAAAGTCCCTCCGTGGCTTACACTAAGTTTAATTCTGCAAACTGCACTCTGGCTTTTACATTTTTTTCTTGCTGCTGTCTTCGGGGCCCTTTTCTAGAGTGAACTGCTTCTCCAGAAACTACAAACTGCACAAAACCAGTTCTACTAGGAGCCAGGGTCAGACATGAACCTGCAGAAGGTCTGCTGTGCTGGCTCTATGGCCTCCCTGTCCCTTTTTGCATGAACAATATAAGCAGGGGGAAGACATTCCGGCTGTACATAAGTAGGCTGCAGCCTTGCATCCTCTGCCACCAGTCGTGGGCTGGGTCCCCGCAGCGCCGAGGTCCAGCCCCTCCTCCTCACTCTACTGCTCGGCCACATTACTTCTGCTTTTCTAACTTTTCCACTTCTGAGCACCATCAATTATGCACTAGAATAACAGAGGTCTGGCCAGGCACTGGAACATAAAGGCCGATTATGACGATGAATAATTTAAACACCTGCGTGCCATGCCCCTGTAGCCAATGATAGGAGGCCAGGAGCTTGTGATGTCAAAGAAAGGTCTAAATGTCCCATAATGCCAAGCCTGGGGAGGGCAGACAGCACATTCACCCTGGAACTTCCTAATCATCACCTCCCACTCACCCCCCCAACCCCCCAGTGTGAAAAGGCACCAAACATGTGAACTCAGTTGTTCTCCCAACCGTGTAACATCGCAAAGGCCTCCCCATCCAAACAGCGTCCATCCGTTCGCTCCTAATTCGCTCCAAGAATTTTAGCGCCAGGGACCATTTCACATCTTCAAGTAAAAGTTGATACAGGAGTTTCTGCGAAAGGTTATTAAAGTTGTAAGAAACGCCAACTTTAGGAGTCCTCTGCCACACCGTGCACACAGTCATGTAAGGCTAAGAGAAGAATGGAGAGTGGTGAGGGGTTACAGACAGGGGGCAAAGGTTGAGTCACCCCTTAACAGTGCTGCACACACTCTCAAGCAACGGTAACTCTGCAGGCCTCTTTGGCGTCCTAATTTTTAAATCATGGTTTGCAGTTTTACAACAAAGGAGAGACAGTCTGGCAGCAACGGCAGAGACAGACAACGAGTTGCAAGAATTGCAAAGGCAACCAGGATCCTGCATGTGAATACACAAAATGGTAAAACATGGGGGAGGGATCCTCGGATGTCTCAGAACGCAGGAGGAGGACGCTCCCGACCTCTGCTGGGGAAGCAAATTTAAAGTTGGATCTTTAGAAGCATACACCCAAGCTAGAACCAAATGGCGTTCCAGATTGAGGAGGGGGGGAAAAGGAATCCAGAATTTCCTCAGGTCTTTGTCAATCATGAAAGAACTGCAAAAGTGTAAGGCGAGGTTTCTAATGTGTGAAAGAAAAGTACAACAACCCCCGTAGTCTACAGAGAAGTGGCAGGGAGCCAATGAGACTAGACTCAGCAGAGGGATGCAGGGACATCAACATGGCCCCCACAACCATGAAACCCAGAAGGACCGCTCTTAATCCCTGTCAAATGACATCCACCCCGCTCTGGAGCGAGGCTTTCCCTTACCTAGGACTACTCCAAAATTAATCCTTGGTCTCCATGAGAGCTAACGTTACATTTCTAAATGCAAATAGATGAAAACCCCAGGGAAAAACCATTCTGAACTGTGGTTTCCAGAAGGCTTCAGGTTTAGTCATGTCAAATTAAAGGGGAGCAAAGCTTCTTAAAACAACATTCCTCTTAAATCACATCCATGTGATTTAGCAAATTGATACAGCCAAAGTCAATAAATCATGATGCAGGGTTTTTATTTTAATGTATGACCGGCTTTCTTTCTTTCTTTCTTTTTTTTTTCTCCATGCCAACTCCTTAAAATTGTTAGCCCGGAGTTAGATGTGTATCCATGTCTGGGCGAAACGAGCTACTTCCCTCCTAATGGGTTCCTGCTTCTCAGTGGCAACACTCCACCAGAGAAAGAAATCCTCCTCAAGGTTCAGCAGGGCGCAGAGCCTGCTGCCTCTGTGGTTATACCGACACACAGCCATTAACTGCCTTTCAGTTGGCTGTATTTAAATGTGCAGATTTTCCTCCACTCTTAGTGTGTCGGAGCTCCCTTTTCCTCCACCCCGGGGATTTCATTTTGTGCTGACACATACCCAAGAAGCAATCTCTGTGAAACTATCCTTTTAAGGCAAGCGTTTTGTGCACTCCTTAATGATGGGTGTTTAAGAGAAATGGTAATTATGATAGATTTTGAGCCTTAGGTAACAGCCTCACAGTGAGAAGGTTCACTACACTTAAGACCAAACTCCTCATTAAGAAATGGAGATGGATCAATTGAGCCCCGTGCAGACACACTTGACAGCAAAGTCCAGGTTAGCAAAAGCATCCATTCTAAAGATGGATGCTCGCAGGGCTGAGCACACAAGGTCACGCTGGCACATCCAGATTTGAGCAAATGAAACTTGAAGGGGACAGTTAAACCAAGGGACACTGATTGGAAATATTAGAAACATCAGTGATCAAAATACTCTTCTTTCTAACCGTCCTTAGGGCTTTTTTGTTTCAATGGGTCACTTAAGCTATCATGTTGTATATTCTGCAGGCTACAAATGATGCTGTATCCTAGTTTGACATGAACAATTACAGTTCTTGACAAAGCACTAAAACTACCATGAAAACATTTTTCGTGTGTGTATGGATATGAGGACATGTGTGTGTGTGTGTTTGTGTGTGTGTGTATGCACAACTGTGACTCCTAAGACTCCCAAGACATTACAGTTCAACACTGTTAGAAAAGGAGAGAAAAATTACTTGCACCAGTGTGCAATCCTCAATCCTCCCCCTGCCCAAGCAGATGCAGGCAAAAGTTTTCTTGACTAGCTTTCCTGCGAAGATGGCAGATAGAACTCAACATTTTATGGAATCCAAAAGCACAATGTATGTTCACATTTGACACAAGAAAAATGCCTTCTCTCCTTCTTTACAGATTAATACCAAGGCTGTGAGAAACTTCAGAAAACCACACCAAACTTTAAACCAAATTACACGTGAAGTCCCCTCTAGGCACCCTCGAGCTGCAAGCGAAATGGAAAAGTCATATTTAAATAAAGGGTCAATTTGATTAATCTCCTTACTTTAAAATATTTGTTTCCAGAAGGGTTGACGTATCCCATTACATTATTTATTACATCTAAAGGAACTTAGAATTCCTTACTCAATTTCTCTCAAAAAGAGCAGATTGGGCTCGTGGCCATGGATGGTAACAGCCCTGTATCTTGAATGGCAAAACTTCCACCATTGAGCTAAATCCCAAGAGACGTGCCTAGTGTGAGAAGAGCAGCAACTTAGTCCCAGAGTAACCAGCAATGGAGAGTGGAGGATCTTGTGTCCAGGGGTGGGGAGTGGGGGGATGGGATGGACGGGGAGGGGTGGGGTGGGGAGGGACAAGGACAACACAGAGCTATAATCTGTGAGCCATCAGAAAGGGCACAGAAAGGATTTAGAGCTTTATAAATATTTGAGAGCAAAGCAAGCATTTCTGGTTTAAATCAACCAGATTTTAAACTTTCTGGTTTTATAAGAACATCCTGCTATAAATCTTTCTAAAATTTGCCTGCTTTTCGTTTATTTTATTTTACTCGGGGCCAATAATGACCAGGACAAATGTCTGAGTGCTGAACTAAGCAAAGAATCTTTCCCTAAATTGTATGTGAGGAGCTTAAATTTCCCTTGCAAAGCCAATGGCAGTAGTGGGTTTGTAATTGGTCACTTTTCTTTTTGATAAAGTGTAACCAAAAACTACAATCTTCATAGATTTTTTTTAAAGAGAATCAAAAATCTGAGGGGGAAAAATAAGATTATGGCCACATGCACTCCAATCTTTAATCTACCCCAAAAAAGGCTTTGGTTAAAGTAAGTCCTTCCCATCTATAAAATTTACTATGACAGGAAGTCCTATGACTCCAGCCTGCCTCTAGCATCTGTCAAGAAAACCACAATCCTCACTCTTAATTTGTGGGAGAAAACTAACAAGCAATGAGCAACACCTCAGAGGGAAAAGGCACATCCTCACAGAGACAATACACATACACATCCTCACAGAGACAATACACATATACATCCTCACAGAGACAATACCACATACACATCCTCACAGAGGCACAATACCACATACACATCCTCACAGAGGCAATTCCAAATACCAAGAGCTTGTGAGGTGCTCTGTCACTTTGTGTGGTGCAAACGTAAGCTACTAAATCAAAATTACAGAGAGAAGTTTTATTTGTCATTAAAATTATGTCAGCAATAATTATAATTATATGTATACTTGTACTCTTCAGACATGATTGTGTGCATGTATGAAGTCAGCTTAAAACAGGGGAGACCTCGGTCTGTAAAAACCTAAACTAGTTAAGTTGCAATTGTTAGGCCTGCTTTCAACACCTTTAAACACTAAACCACACGGAATGGTTTGTGCTTTTCAATCCACACCAGAGGTTTTCCCAAACACATTGCTCATCTCTTGTGACATCACCTACACAGGGTGCAAAACCACAGACTCACCAGAACCAAGAGTCTGAAGGCTGATCTGGGGGACGGGAGGGTGCAGGTGATGGAAAGGTTTCAGTCCAAGGACACAAAATTTCAATTTGGGGAAGATGCTTAAGATAACTAGTCACTATGCTGAATAGCCACATTAAAAAAAAAAAAAGTCATGAACCTGGTAGATAGCCTGGTTAGCCATTCCACAATGCACACACTTTAAAACATGGTGCTGTATGATACTAATGTGTGTAATATATACATGCAATTAAAAAATAAATGGGGAAAAATCAGCAAACAAGGAAAGGGGGAGGCTTACATTCAGTGGGTGGTAAAGATCCACACTGACTGCGCTTACTACAGTGTAAACTTCTTTTAAGTTAAAATGTCTCCCCCTTCTATTTGCTTCTTCCAGTAAGAAGTCCTCATCCACTCGAGGGACTTTCATCTAAAGAACATTAATCTGAGCATTTGTGGCTTCTCGCCGTCTCAAGCTTCACAAGCACGCACACAAGAAAGCAGCCCTAAAACATGGCGTTAGAATTAGTATCTTTCTGACTGATACTACTTTGAAGATGACAGGGGTGTGGAGGGCCAAGGATAAGATTTGGTGAGCTTCATAACATAGCCTTACAATAATGTGCCTGACTCGACAGCCTGGGTGGGCAGGGGCAACGGGTTGCAATGGCTAATGGCATAGACTACCGGGGATTTTAATCCCAATTAGACCGGTCTCTGATGGATTGGAGAGACTCATCTCTACACCTTGCTACCTCATCAGCAAAATGAAGATGCCAGTGTCAGAGCCCATATGCAAGGGCATTCCACAGACAAAGACTTCACGCACATAATGCTCCTAAGAGAGTCACGAGGCAGTCAGGGCTGGGTCATTGTGTGTCCTCTTAAATCTAGGTGACCCCTCCCCTCCAAGGCAGCATTTTTTACACTGTTTCGAGCAGACTGCAGTCCTGAAAATCCTTGTTGATGACATCATGTATTTGCATCAAGAAGATTAGCCATTGCCTACCTACTTAACTAACCCCCCTTTCCCTGTCCAGTCGCTGAACTGACCAGCACCAGAGACACAGCCAAGGGTTCTACACCGCACTCACTCAGCTGCGTGGGAAGCAGGAGCACTTCCCTCGAATGGCAGAGGATGCTGCGAGGAAGTTCTCCCAGTTATTAGCGCCTTCAACACTCAGGAGGAAGGATGAGCACCTCACTGCACTTATGATCACAGAAAGGTGTACTAAAATAATTTCTGAGTGGGATCTTAGGAAGATGAAGACCCACAGCCAACAGAGTATAACGAGACCGTGAGGCAGTATTGCCAAAATCTACTTGAGATTAAACTGTCTCCACGGCGCAAGCGCTCTATCTTTGGTGAAATAAAAGGTTAGGATATGGCCCACACACAGCCAGACTGCACCTGAGCTCACCAGTCATTACGGAAAAACAGGGAAAATGCTGACAGGCCCAGAGACACCATTTCCTTAACTCCTTCCTCACCTCCAAAACACATTCGCTAGCAGACACTTTGCAGATGTAACGGCACTTCAGTTCAGCGCCATGCGGCTGGACGGGAAAGTGGGGGTTAGTTAAGTAGGTAGGCAATGGCTAATCTTCTTGATGCAAATACATGATGTCATCAACAAGGATTTTCAGGACTGCAGTCTGCTCCCAACAGTGTAAAAAATTGCTGCCTTGGAGGGGAGGGGTCACCTAGATTCAGTGAATTAATCAATAGCCAAGCACATAAGAGGTCTAAGGGAACTGTCCCAACACAAGTCGTGGGATTACGTGTACCTATTCCTAAAATGTGATCCTGCTTCTAAGGTGAAAACAAGTTCACGGTAATGACAGAAGCAATGTGGCTAAGTGACATCAAGTCCCATCTTCGGTCTTCCCGATTTGGAAGTACTGTTTGTTTATGTGGTAGTTACTTTAATAAGGCCTGAGGGGAGAATCCTGAAACAGACAGATCCTCCGGCTTTGACAGACGAATACAGGGAAGCAGCCAGCCTTGTCAATTCAGAAAAGGCTAATGGAACATTATCTGTAGGTGAGCAGACTGTCTTCCAACATTACAACTCTAAGCTACAAATGATTTCCCAACCACAGAGGAAGCCGCTACGCAGATGCTCAGAAAGACAGGTAAGAGCGCTGCTCTGCACTGGGTCAGTCAGCCTTCCCACACTCTGGGTACCTTCTCCCCAGAGAGCGTCTGTGGACTGGCGGGCACGTTTGAGCCACTCACTGCTACAACTCTGCATTCCGCCACCTGGAATATGGGCTAACATACTACACGCATGTGCGTGTCTGCGTGTGAAAACCCATAGATGCTTTGAAATCACATTCTTCCCTCTGTCAAGAAAATGAATAAACATCATTGTTCTCAAATTGTTGGTGCTTCGGGGACATACTACCTATTAGCCAGCATGGCAGAACGTGAGCACAGTTACAAATAGTAAACCACTTCTAAAGCCCCAGTGCCAAGGTTTACCAGGACAAGGTTCAAGGGTTTAATTTGAGGTGATGTATCCTGTTTAAGGATCCCCCTTTCCTTTTTATGACTTAATGATGCATTTGATTTTTAACTAGATTTCATTTCTGAGTATGGAGGGTAAATCTAAAAGCCTCGGTAAGAGTGCAGCATCTGTTCATGCATCTGCACAAACCACCACAGGAATTAACCTTAATCTAAAGAGGCACAAATGGGTTTTTACGCCATCAGGAGGCCCGGGTATATAAAAATCAATGGCTGTCCACCCAGACGAAGTACAGCTGCTTCCGGATCCTGCAGCATGGAGCCCAAGCTCTGGCCCTCACTACTGTCTCCTACCAAGACACTGTCAGAGAAGGGCACTGTTAGAAACCACAGGCTGTATCAGACAGAGACCAGGCAGGTGGCATTTCAGGAAGCTCCTTTGATGGTCACCGCTCAGCAATTAAGAAAATCATAATCAATCTTAGGTCATGTGTCCAGAAATCTACTAATGGGAGAATCCACCCATCTGCACGTTAAGAGCGTAAAACTTCGACTAAACAGGGGAATAAGTTTCAAGGATGTACCAGACATCGTTGGGCCTACACTTAATAACACTATACTGTACGCTCAGAGATGGCTGAGTATAAACTTTTAGGTCCTATCTACAGCCCTTCTCCCCCTCACACACACATGCAAATAGGTGGTGTTCCCTCTGGTTTGATTTAACCCCTTCATACTGAATACCTGTATGAAACACTCGTGTTATACATCAATAATGTGTTTTGTTTATTTCCCCTGACAAAGGAGGCAGACCTTTCTGTAAGCCCTGAACTCAACGGTCCCCTCTGTGAATGGCACATGGCATCTACAGAATGCCACAGGCAGGAGGAACAGTGTCTAACCGGACAGTTGAATCTCTGAAATACGGGTGCTTGGGCTTTCCTGAAGGGCAGAAGCAGATCTTATGGAAAGAGAAGGAAAAAACCACATTCTCAAAATGAAAAGATAAAACTAGGATGTGAGCGGTGACCCTGGTAGCTAGGGGAAGTTACTCCGCACACCAGCTCTCCTGGGAATGCCTTTAGGAACATTTTAATGTTATTTGTTTGTTTGTTTGTTTTATTGGATGTTTTATTTATTTACATTTTGAAATGTAAAATATCCCCTTTCCCAGCTTCCACTCTGCAAACCCATCCTTTCCTCCCCCAGCTTACTTTGGAAAAATTACATCTTGGGACAAACTACTATTAATATAAACTACTCTTAGGAAAATCTTTCCAAAGTTCACTGTAAAGTTTATTTCCTGAAGTATACATACATATTGAGAATATCAGTGTCCCTTAGAGGGACTTTAAAGTACTTACATATTTAACAATTTCAAAAACAAAAACTATCTGTAAGCAGTGATGAAACAAACACCAACAACAAAAATGACTGTTTCTGCTTGGAATGAATGCAGAGGTCACCCTGCACGCTTCCCATGGGCTGGCATGGCACTGACCCAGGTGACTTGATAAATGTTTCCATTTAATACAGTTTTAGTGCCCATCCCCGTTTCCTATTTTTTCATGTAAGACATATATATATATATGTTTATATATATATGTTATATATATACATATATATTTCAAATGGTTGTCATTTTTTCTCTTCCCAAGTGACACTTTTTGTCACTTTAGGTTTCCAAAAGAAATAAATTTTTAAAAAGACGAAACCACGCCCCTTCTAACCCACACAATCCACAGCACGCAGCAGCCTCCAATAGAATCCCACCCTTATAAAACACTCCCTAGTTCCAACAAAAGAGGCCAGCGGCACCCTGCAATGTAGGGGCAACCACTGTGGAAGGGTCCTCCCCACAGGGGTACAGGTAGGCATAGGGTCATGTGACCTTGGTGGTGGTGACTCCGACTGGTCATTCCAGCCATTTACAGTGAGAGGATGAACCACTCGTTAAGAAGCAGCAGGAAGCACTCTCTCCAGACTGGGCAGAAATTCACCTCCAAGCTGATGTCTGCTCTGGTTCCTCTTTGGGGCCTGTGGGCTCCTGTTTCAGCATTCTGCCTTCCAGAATGCATCCCAGGGTGCTGCCTGAACCTATCTGTCTGGGTCCTCAAAGGGCCCATGATTCCCTCCCCTTACCCCCCCACCAGTGCCATTGTCCCCAGAAGTGCCTTTGCAGTGATGCAGGCATCAGGGCTTATTAAAACCCCAAAGGGAAGTAATCCCTGAGTACCACTGAAAGATCTCCAGCTGCTACCGTTTATGAAGAAGGCTGGGTGAGGGGGGAGGGGAGGCGCACTGGGGCCGGAAGGAGGGGGGAAAGAGAAGAATTCGGACAAGGGCGAGCTATCCAAACACAGCCCCCATCAAGACGGACAGAGTTGTGCTTTATCAGTTTAAGCTTTCCCGCCTCCTTTCAAAAACTATTTCTCCCTTGAACGCCTACTAATTCTTGTTTATAGCTGCAGGGAACGCAAGGCTAGCGGGAGTCTCTACGTGTGTAAAAACTAGAAAGACTACTAGAAGCACCTGGAAACCACCAAATATCTTCCCTAGAAATCAGGGTATGGAAGGAAAAAAAAAACCCTGTGGTTCTCCTGGAAAAGAATTAGAGCGACTTTCAGCCGGGCTTCCCCTCTGCTCTTTTCAAAGCTCTTTTCATCCCATTAAGCTAAGCTGATTAATAAAAATGCAGCACTTTGCTCACGGATCCTTTAGAAGTGGCCATACCGGCTGAAAGATGCAAGGGAAGGGTTTTGTCCTGGAGACAATAGGGGGGGTCACTTCTTAAACCCATCGTTGTCCATTAGAGACAGTCACCTTGATCAGATGCCCCAAACAGGGCCTGGCCACTTGCTCTCTTCTAGTAAACATCGAGGGGGGAAAAAAGTTAGGAGAAAGAAAACCATATGGAGACAACACACAGTGGGAACATTTTACTTCATCTCAAGAGGGATTGGCTCTGATTACCCCAACTAGTACACAGAGTGCAGAGAAGGAAAATTCAACGGAGAAAAAGCAGTCTTATTCAAAGACGCCTCCCCATGAGCACAACATTCTACTTCTTCCTTTCATGAGTAACTAGCTCTGCTATCCGGAAACGTTGTCCATTAAGTACCCTGCACACAGCCCATGCCCAAGCAAGAGTTGGTCATATTCTACACAAACTTTAAATGAGTGTGGTCTTCTTCTGAAGAAGGCAAGGGGGTGAGGGTACAGCAGTTCCATAAAGCTGTGGGGAGCAAGTGTTTTCAGGTGTTCAGGCATAAGCTGAATTCATTTAAGAAAAAAGAAATGTGGGTTGGGGATTTAGCTCAGTGGTAGAGTGCTTGCCTAGCAAGCACAAGGCCCTGAGTTCAGTCCCCAGCTCCGAGAAAAAAAAAGAAAAAAGAAATGTATATAATATCTGTTGTGTGGGCTAAAAGTAGACATGTCCGTTGTGGGTGGGGAACATTTTCCCGCCACTGTTAAATCTGTATAACACTAAGTAGCTCATCTGAATTTTATCCGAAGTGCTCTTTCCCAGATGACCGAATTAAATTTGTAGTTCATGATGTGCTAAGAAGTCCCCTAAGTGGCGTTCACTGTGGATTTGTTAATAACCCTGCCCTATCCCATCTTTATTTGTATACAGCAGTGCTTTTCCGGCCATTTTAACCAATCTGTCTGCACTGCACTGAATCAGGCTTTATAGGAAATTGGATTCCATCACCAAATCTATCCTACGATACCAGACCAAATAAATATCGTCGTCTGATCAGACTTCAAAGAATTGGGCAGGTAAGTGTTTAAATCTCGTAGTGATTTCATACACTTCAAGTCATTATAAACCCTGACCAATAGATTTAGCCATTACTGTTCCCTCCAGATAAACAGGGAGGATCCAGTGCTATCTGGAAACCCTGTGCCCTGACCACGAGTTTCTTGTGTGACCCACTTCGCCATTATCAACCCATCTTTGCAAATATCAACCAAACAAAAGCAGCTGAGGAAAACAAAGGAGAAGGGTCTACATTCAATCCTGAGGTGACTGATCCCAGTTAGCTCTGTCTTCGTAATTAGCGAACTAAGTCACTAGAGTAAGTTTTCAGGAGAGGAGTAAATAGAACCTAAATAATCGTGGGACATAGTATCTGATACTAACAGGATAAAAGATGTAGCGATATAAGATGAAATAAACCCGAAGACCTAACAGACACCTGAGGACTACAGTTAAGAATATTTTACTACTAGATGTGGTGGTGCACGCCTTTAAGCCCCACACTTGGGAAGCAGAGGCAGGCGGGTCTCTGAGCTTGAGCCCAGCCTGGTCTTGAGAGTGAATTCCACAATAGCCAGACAGCCACAGAGAAACCATGTCTCCCTCACCCCCTGCCCCGCCAAAAGAAAGGAAGGAAGAAGAAAGAAAATATGAAAGAAAGAAAATTTTATAGTGTACTGAATAGAGATTGGGCACACTAATCATCTCTCCATGTGGATGGATCAAAACCTGTGAGGTGTATCTTTAATGTAAAATTGAATATAACTTAATATATAATTGAAACAAATTCTAAAGCACACTATATGTGTAGAAACACAATCACTCTTGTAATTCGAAAATTCTACACAGTGCCAGATAATAAACACACACAGGGAAGAGTCTCTAACTCTGTGGCAACTTTCCTGAGGTGAGAGGGGGTATGGATAGGGAGTGGGGAGGACACAGACTCAGTAGCTTGTGCTGGCTCCTCACTGGGCTGATCCTCTTGAGTTCACAGCCCTCCCTATCAGACAAAACAGGAAGCAGCGAGTACATTCGATCATGTTGTACACGCATGAGAGAGTTAGTAGCTAAAAGACTGTTAAAAGGCTTCCAAAACTGCAACTTACAGGTGGGGGGACACTACCACCTGGGTACAGGTGCCATCAGGGGTAGTGACTATTAAGATGGTACTTCTTTCATTTCCAAAGCAATAAGAAAAATAAAAACTACCAAAAAGTCCTTAATCATTAGGTAGGCATGACCTCTCAGGGTCTGCTCTCCCAGGACCTCTAGGAAGAATATTCTAGAAACTCCACTGGAATCTGGACTCCCGATGATCCGCGCCTTTTAAGCAATTATTAGTTTTATTTAAATAAAATAGGAAAGATAGTTGTGATCTCCCATAAGACTCCTTTAATACAAATCATGTGCCTGTTTTTCAAATATAACACCGTTATTTTATTTTTCCTTATACCTAGAGTGAGTGATACAATGTAAAACAAAGTGTGTTTACACATCTTCAAACAAAATCATTTCTTTAACATTTTGCCTATTAAGAACATATTTCTCTTATACCATTGTGAAAACTAAGAAACCAGACACACAGATTTTTCTTCTGGTTGAAAGGACTGTATTATTTCCCCAGCATCTTCCTAAATACATCATGGGCACAGTGGCCTATAACAGATCAAGAGTAATTAAATATTTATAAAAGAAATATCTTAAAATCATACTCCCATTATTAGCACTGTTATTAGAAGCTCTCACTTTTAAAATGTCTTTAGCGAAAATAATTATCTAGTAACTGGGGATAAATATCAGTGAAAATCTATATTAATACTCACTTGATAACCAAAACAATCAACATTACAGAATTATAGTTTATAGCAAGTCTACATAAGCTCAGCTTAGACTCTTAAATTCAATACCATCCATTCTTTTTACTTGAGTAGCCAGGAAACAAGAAACACTAAGCTCACAGACAACAAATTGTAGAAAGACTGGCAAGCACACGTTTTACTGTCAGTAATGGCTGCTACTCACAGATCGATGGACTTGCATGAGAACAGAATCTAAGCTCTGAGAGAACACACCTTCCTACAACCAAAACCACACAGGCACAGGAGACAGTGAGAATCCCGTTCAGTCTACCCATGATATATTTGACTAGAAATTGCAGAGAAAATAGACCCTAAAGTGGTCCAGGGGTCTCCCAGGTAAATGGCTTGGTAAACAAAACAATCCAATGTAAAACAGCACAGACCAGGTAGATAGTAATTAGTCCTTGCTATTTATGTATCTACCACCACACTTCTGGGGGTGATGCAAATGCACTTAATACCTTACAATGTAGCCAACTTTAAGTTCCTTCTTACAATGTAGCCACTTTGCCACTGAAGCCCTTCTTTCTTGCATAGGGAGCTGGCACTGTGGGACTTCAGGGTTCAGCATTTCTTGTCTACTTAGGTTTTCATAGATTGTTAAAACAAGTTTTGAAATTTGTCTACTTCATATCGCTGTGTGTGTGTGTGTGTGTGTGTGTGTGTGTGTGTGTGTGTGTGTGTGTGTGTGTGTGTTAATGATCACACTTGGAAGAGAAAGGCACATAAACAAGAGTGCTATAGGAAACTGACTAGGGGTGTGGCTGTCAACCCCGCTCACACAGCCCTGAGAGGGGCTGCCACTGACCACTCTTGGCCTGATTTCCAGTGCTTTACAGAGTTAGGCGACTGTTGAGAGGACTTCCTAATTGTACCGCTTGTCACCTCCCAAAAGCCAGGGAGAAAACAAATGAAAGACAGTTCAAGAATTCATCCTGTGCTACATTGTATGAAGCTGTAAGTGAACTTTTTTTTTAATTCCAGGTTCTTGTGGTTTTTTTCTTTTGAAGAACATAGGCTTTTTTTTTTTTTAATCTAAATTTGGAGTTTAATCAGACACAGCTCGGTTGAGGTCTCCCCATGTGGGAAGATTTCCAGATTTGACTCACCAACACTGGAGAAGCCACTTACGCCTTCTGCAGTGGAATACCTGTGGTACGTTACTGTTGTTATTCACTAACTATAATTTTGATTTAGTTTTCCATTTGCAAATCCTTAAAAAGCTATGTCTGGGAAGAAAACAGGAAAAATAATTTGAAAATATATTCAGTGTGTATTTTAAAGGGAAAAAAATGTGTGTTCACTTCGAAAGTTCACAGGCCTGGTAGATATGTATGAATGAATTCCCTTGCACTGACAAAATGGGGTGTATGTGGAAATGACAGTTGCCAACCAGGTCGATTTGAAAAGCTAATAGATTCAGCAAATCAAAAGTGACCTGGCAGAGGACAAAAATCTCTCTTTACAGATGAGGAACCTCAACTTGACCTGGGTCAAATGACTTACCCAAAGTCAAGTAATTATCAGTGTCAGGGCCCTGACATAGTCCAGATCTCCTGAATTCCCTGAAATACCAACCAATACAATCATCTCACAAAAATGAAAAGAAATGAAAAAAGTCCATTTCAAGGTATTGGGTGATTTGGTCAAGGTTAAACATCTAGTTGGGTTTTTTTTGTTTGTTTTTTTGTTTGTTTGTTTGTTTGTTTCTGTTTTTTTTTAAGGCAAAAAAGAAAAGAAAAATTAACAACCAACTTGACTCTGGGCTGTGGTAGTCTTGTAAGACACCATGTCATTTTCCCAAGGTCCAAATCAGAATTCCCTCATGGCTGGCTCTTGCCTTCAGGTAAGTTCTTAGCACACATAGGCATTAACAGCCAAGAACATGAAAACAGCATGCGGGCAATGGACCTTGTATATTAATACTTCTGAGATTAATCCTCCAAGTAACTAGATCATCATAATAACAACCCCAGGGTTTCACTAAAGAAATACCACACATACTCACTTTTTACTGAATCATACTGATTTTTCAAATAACACATCATCCCCATTACACAGAAGTGAAAACTGAGAGCTGAGTAAAACTAGCAACAAAGTTAGGTGAGGCCGTTTGGGCACATTTCTACAGCTGTTGGATATTCTGTACCAGAACAAAATAATTAAAACATAGACATGCATTTAAATCTGCCTACCGATATATAATATGCACTGCCTACATAATATATAAAAGGCCTATTAGAGACTTTACATGTGGAAATACATCATCTAACTGTGAAAACAATTTCCCTGGATGAAAATATGATTATTTCTTTTTGTACATAGAAAACTGAAAACATAGAAAGATTAGATTTTCCTGGATCTCAGCAAATATGCAGTGAAGAAGTACAACCTGAGACCCGGAACCCACCGTACATTCCTAACGAGGCAGCCCTGGGCACAGTGGGTTTACATACAAACACAATCTCTCACCTCAAGAATCACAAAATCTAGAAAGGAGCTCACAACAGCACCAAAAGTGCACACCAGTTATTGCCCTACGTCATTCGCATGAGCGGCTAAGGAGGGAGACAGTGAGGCGATCTCAATTCAGGACAGGAGGAAAGAAGGCCCAAGGTCTCCTGACACTCAGTTGGGCTAACAAATCTGCCTGTCTGGCAATGCGCATGTGCGGAGCACAGAAAGGAAGTACCAAACCCTCTCTTCCTCTGCCATGGACTTCTGGGGGCTTAAAGGGAACCTGACCCACTCACAGCCTGTCAGGAGAGTTGTCTTTACGACTAACCAGGAATAATTTACTGACCTCAAGGCCATAGGGCAGAGTCGATGAAGGAAAGGAGTAGCAGGAAGTGTAAAAAAACACGTGGGTGAAGGAAGGCTCTGAGCCACCGGAATGAAGCCCATTCAAGCAAGTAGAGGCTATTCCCTGTTAGTTTCTTGATTTAAAATTATATTTTAAATTTTGAAATTATTTTTTGAAATTATAATATTACATCATTTCCTCCTTCCTTTTTTTCCCCTCCCTCCCACTCCTCCCCTAAACCAACATCAAGTTTGACGGATGTTTTCTGTGGAATAAGCAAAGTACGTTAGAAGTTGAAGTCACTGGGCATGGCCATGTTAACCAAGACCAAGCCTGAGTGCAGGACTTGAAAATTAATGTTTGGGAAAACCTCTGACCTGACCGCGTTGATTCTTAACTTCTAAAACTTTCAGTGGAGAACCAGAGGTTAGCTGACCCCCTTTCCAGAGCAGACAGGACTGTCCTCTTTATATACATAAGACACCCTACAGCTCCAGTGACCAAGTCTGCAAAATACTGAAGCCCTGCACTAATTAGGTGCCTACCGGCGCAACAGTTTTTTTTTTTTTCTGGCTTGCTCCTTCAGTCCATTAAACACTCAACAACCAGGACTAAAGTGTGCGTTTTTAATACTCCCTTCATATTAGCATAGATTCCCTATCATTTGACACTGTAGGTCCTCGGAAATTTTGCCCCAAGGTCACCCTTCAGCATTTCACCGAGTTCTATTCAACTAAGTGTGTCACTCCACACAGCCCAGCTGAGTGGTTAAAGGGGCCACTTACAAGCTAAGAGGCCTTGGGCTGGTTTAAAATATGCAAAACCCGGTTTGCTCATCTATAAAGCAAAAATCAGTATAATGCCACTCTCATAAGAGCTCTTGCCAGGACTAAATAAATAACAAGGGTGAGGTTCCCAGGGCGCCGTGCACGGTATACGGGCCAATAGATTCTGTTCCCCTAAGAGAACCCAAGCCGTACAAACAAGAATAAACCTCTTCCACACCGGAAGTCCTAGTTACCCACAGGGAACACCGAGGCTGTCCCGGAACTTGGAGGATCTAAGGGGCGGGATCTGAAGATCTAGTAGCTCCTCCTCCTATCCCAGAAGTCTGGAAACAGCCATAGATGCACAACCTTGAAAGACAGTCTGCTGTGTCTGGTGTGTCTCTTCTATACATAATTTCTAGTGCTGGCTTTGGACAAGGAGTTTTTGGGTTTGTTTGTTTTTTTTAATTTTGTTTTGTTTTGTTGTTGTTCTGTTGAAAGCAAAACAAAACTAGTGTGAAAACAGCTGCTTAATGCGCGTCAGAAATGAAAAGTATTCCAATACCTTAAACCGTAATACTGAAATACTGAAAACCCTCGGTTTCATCACTTCCCTCCTGACCACTCATAAGCCAAGGCTAGTCTGGAGATCTTTACCGTTCGCCAACGCCTGCTTGTGCTTTGAAATAAAGCATAGCAACCTGCCCCCTTCGGACTGCAAATGCTCACCCAGGAGGGGATTGCAGTACACGAGATTTATCTGTATCTGCCTTCAATTGTGCTGTGAACCTAAAACTGCTCTAAAAAACAAAACAAACAAAACAAAACAAAAACAAAAAACAACAAAGCACTGTTATTTTCCTCCCAAAGCAAAATCACAGCCTCCCTTCGATGTGCTGTAAAATGGTCGACACACCTCTCCCACAAAGGCCTGGACAGTTTTCCAGCGTAAAAGGTTTTCCTTCCCCTTCCAGATCCATCTACAAGGCCGCACCGCCCGCAGAGCTCTGCTCTTGTTGCTAAAGGTTCCTGGAATATTCTTCTACCATTTCCATCTCGGCTATGAAAACCATGCCCATTTATTCAGAATCTAGACTAAATTATTTCCCCTCCAGGAAGTGCTTCCCAGTGGTCCCTGGGCAGATGTGCCTTCTCCCAGAGCGCTCTATTGTGACATTATCTGTCCTAACATGATAGTGGAGTAGAACAGTTTGGTGATTGTCTTGGCAATTAATGAATATTCTAATAACCTGCTAGGTGCCCGCATGTGGCCCTCAGCACTGATGTGCTCGCACCAAAACATCACTGGACGACTGTGCATTCAATGTCAGTGGAGATGAAAACTTCATATCATGCCACAGGTTTTCAGAGTGAATTTATTTAAAAAATAATAATAACTTTACAGTCCAGATGTATGAGGATTCCTTTTTTAGGACTCCTGTTTACTTCTCCAGTTAGTAAATGTATCAAGATGGTTTTCACTAGAATGTAAGTCAGCCAGCTGTTTGATTGGATTCTTGAATTAAAAGATTTATAAAAAAAATTACTTAGTTTTTACTCAGGGCATTTCACTTTAAACAAGAGTATCTGTACCCTGTCCAAATGATATGTTCAGGAAAAGTTCAAATTTCTCATCGGCTAAGAACAACTCCAGAACTTCAGAACTCTCAGTTCAAATGGCATATGGCCCTCCCTCACCCATCTGATACCTTAGGGATGCTAAGGCACTTAGGAGACCCAGGAGAGTGTGTAATCCGACATGACAGCTGAAGGCAGGAAGGCCAACAGGACCTTGGTACATGCACCACGAAGGGAGAATGGTTATTCTGGAATCCAGGCTTTTTAACTTCTCTCTCGAGCTCACCCAAAAGCTACATTTAATGTTGTCCTGAAAAGGCTGCATCCCCGCCAAGAAGGCTGCGCTCAGAGACCAGCTGGACCCACCCAAACAAGCAGCTTTGTGTCTGCTGAACTTCTCCTCGACAGACAAGACAGCCAGTGTTTCTGCACTTCAGGCTCCTAGATTCTCTGCAACCCAGCATAAGCCCCTGCTGGCTTTGTACCCAGCTTCTCTTTCCGCTCTGTGGTGCATTTACGAGTTCAGCTGTGGGCCTGTTCATTTCCCTTCACCGTCTTTCTTCTCTCCCTCACACATGCACACTCCAGGCTGGGCTGGAGTGCTGACTAAGGGGGGACAATAGGCTGCTTTGAACTAGGCTCAGCCGCACTCCCAGTCAATATTTACTTCAGTGCGAGGCCACTGTTTCAGCGCTCCTCCCAAGCAGAACTCAACAGTGGAGAGTCCCTAGAGGTTTTGAATTTTTTATTTTAACAAGCGGGAAGAGAGGTGCAGAGATGAGTAAATAGATTACTGTCCAAGCCACTTTCTCAGAGAAAATAAGGGAGGATTTTCTACAAAACAGGTTAGACCTTCAAGACTAATTAGCAATTTATAACAAGAGAAAACAATTGTTCTCCAACACTGATTACTGCAACCTTTTTTTTTCTTTTATTGGATATTTTTTATTTACATTTTAAATGTCCCCTTTCCCCTCCAGAAACCCGCTATCCCATCCCATCCCCCCCCCAACTTCTATGAGGGTGTTCCCTCACCCACCCACCCACTCCCTCCTACCTCCCCACCCTGACATTCCTCCATACTGGGGCATTGAGCCTTCATAGGACCAGGGTCTCTCCTCCCATTAATGCCCCACAAGGCCCATCCTCTGCTACATATGCGGCTGGAGCCATAGGTCCATCCCTGTGTTCTCTTGGGATGATGGTTTAGTTCACTGGGTACTCTAGGGGTTCTGGTTGGTTGATATTGTTGTTCTTCTTATGGAGTCCAAACCCCTTCAGCTCCTTCAGTCCTTTCTCTAACTCTTCCACTGGGGACCCTATTCTCAGTTCAATGGTCGGCTGCTAGAATCCACCTCTGATTACTGTAGTCTTAAAACTCAACATCAAGCTGCACTGAAAAATCCACTTAATTTGACTTCTGTATATCTGTGAGCAGAGCGCTGATGCCAACAGCCATCTGGAGCTTATCAGAGTTTGCCTCTTCTGCCCAGAACAGCACTGCAGGACCCTGGGCACCCTTAACCCACTCTCCATAACTCACTTTTCTACCCAGATCTTCTATCTACTGTTACTCCAAGTGTGTCTCAAAGTGAAGTTGTAATTGCAAGACTCATGAAGGAAGGGAGGGTATGCCGCACCAAATGTTCCCAACAATGTCTTCTGTCTTAGCCATAGTTGGAGAAGGTTGATAAGGATGCTAAAGAGAGTAGCTAGAAAGTTATATACGCTCCTGTCCCACAGTTGGAGGTGGCTTACTAAGGGGCAGCAAATGCAAAGAGAGTTGTTGGGACTATAGTGAGGTCACGTGGAAGTCATCTCTCCTAATGAATGGAAGCATCGCCTGTCAATTACAGGCCGACTGGTCAAGGAGCTGAAGCAAGATTAGAAGGTGGGACATCCGGGAGAGAGAGAGGGATTCTGGGAAAATAGTCAGGTGCTGGAAATTCACCCCAAACTCTGAGGAGGAGACAGATACATGAAACCGAGGGGGTAACCAGCCATGCAGCACACTTAGAATAAACTGGATTACTGAATATGAGCTAGTCAGAGAACACAGCCAAAGCTATTGGCCTAAGTGATTATTCATATAGAAAAAGTCTCAGAGTCATTACTTCTGGGGACAAAGTGACTCCAGTTACAGAGTGCATGTTGTTGAGATAACCTGAAGAAACCCTATGTGTACTAAAGAGCAAAACTACTCAACTATAAATATGTTTAATTACTGCGCTAAATTAATGCCTTTTAAATTATAATACAGGGCCAATTCTCACAAACCATCAAACCATAATACGCTACAAAATCTTACTTGAAATTATGAGATTATTACAGATTTCCATTCTACGCCTAAAAAAGAAAGTCTGGGTTGTCTGCTATAACCAATGGCAATTGGATATGACTCTACCCAAATCAGTAAGTGAACCGTGCCGTTTTTAGAACCTAATCCATCACCTACCTTAACCTCATTGCAGAAAGCTTGTATAGGGACCCTTAACCCTAACCCTAACCCTGTCGATAAGCCAAACGTCATTACTATATTTTCAGAAAGAAAATAAGCTTGGGGGCAGGGCGTGTAGAAGGGCGGGAGAGATAGCAAGGCAGTTAAGAGCAGGAGCTGCTACCTCAGGGACCAGACTTCATTTTCCAGCATCCTCCTTGGACGGCTCATAACCACCTGAACCCCAGCTCCGGGAGATCTGACACCCTCTTCTGGCCTCTGCGGGGACTCACACATATGTGTGGAGACCTAAACAAATAGACGTGCACACACATGCATGAGTAAAAATAAACGAGTAAATCCTCTTTTAGAGGGAGAGGGAGAGGGAAAGAGTCTTGGGTGGCAGCAGCTGTAACTTCTCATCAGAAATATGAGGAAAACACGGTGAGAAGTTAAACAATTCACAGTGAGCTAGTTTTCTTGACAAACTCTAACTTCCAACTTGGGAAGTTAAGGCTTTGGTATGTAACGAAAAGAGAAGGGAGATATAGAAGGCCAGCGGTCCCTTGAGCATACACTTTTAAACATTAAAGCATTGTATTAATGCTAAGTATTAAAGAGTCCCCTTTTAAGGGAAATCTGCTCTGCAACCTTAGTGGTCGCTCACTCAATTTCCGAGCTCCTAATGATAAACTCGGAGGGCGTGCTCGCACCGCTGAGTAGCCTTAAAATTCTGGATGTCTCACAGCTGGATCCTTGATTATTTCTTCTGGTCTGCTTTTCTTTGTTTGAGGGGGAATGGCTAAGAATAAAAAGATGTTCTAAAATAATTACGTAAGTACACGGATGGTACTTTAGAACAAATAAAGAGCACACTGGCCCTCCCCCTAACTAACTATAAGCATGCCAGGTAAAATCTGCTCTCAGGAACTACCAGACCGCTCTTCAAGGAAGTTGGGCCTTCAGTAGTGATGTTACTGGGACTTCATCGGGATTGAGTCTGTGCTCCTGGACAAATCCCGCTGGATCTATCTGTGCTCCTACCCTTAGTGTGTGCCTAATTAATATGCAAGTTAGTTTTAAGGCCACAGTAGCAAGAGTTCTTGAGCAGACAGACATCAAGAGACTTACTGCCAGAGAGGTGGGGCTTAGATTCAGAAAACTCCGAGATCTCAGGGCCAGCCTGGCTGCCTTCAGGAACGGCTCTAGACAGGAATTGATTTGTTTCAACAAGCTCCTCATTGGAAGTACAAGCATTCTGCAGGAGAGTGTCGGTATTCATTAATTTCTCCTTTGAGAGAGAGATATCTCATTACACCTATGAAGCCCAAAGTAGAGAAAACAATACAGATAACAAACCGAGAGGAGAAAGAACATTAAAAATAAATTACTGATTTTTAAAAGGAGATCCAAAGGCCTTTCTGTGAGGAAAGTCTTGCAGACATGTCATAAGTAACACTTTTTCACATTTCTCCTAGAGTAGCAACCGAAGGATAAACAGCAGTGAGAACTCCTAAAAAAAAAGAAAGAAAGGAAAGAAAAGAAAAGAAAAGAAAAGAAAAGAAACAAAGAAACAAAGAAACAAAGATGCAAGGTTTGTAACTTTCAGGCACAGAGCATGCTGATAAATCTGTCTTTTAGAAAGGACTTCCAAGAGGTTTTGAAAGTAAGTTTTCACTTCTGAGAACAGTTACTTGTTGTTGCTTTGTTTACAGTGCTCCTTGTTTCCAGACCACAATGTAACACAGGCTGACTTTAAACTCGCTCTTCCTGCCTCAGCCTCCCGGGTGCTGCATCTACAGGTATGTGCCACATCCCCACTTTAAGAACATTTTTATCTGTAATTTATAAGGATATGTTGATTTTTATAAACCGAATTACTTGCATAAAGTAAAAGTGTCCCCCTTAAACTCTTTATCCTTCTGTTCCCCAGCCTTACTGAGCTATGGTGGGATCTGTCCATTTTCTGCAATTTTAAGGTTTCGTAAACCTTTACATTTTCACAGGAGGGAAAGATTATTTTTTTGTACCTATCTACTTATTGTGATTAAAAAAATATCGAGATCCATATGTACCACTATGCACAGAACTTATAACTCAACCAGCAATGAAATTTAACTAGATCCAAAAATTTAACAAAAAATACTGAGATGATTAGCAAATCCATCTTAATGTAATTTTAGTTTTATTTGTTTTACTGTGTGTAAGAGTTAGTGTTTCTCCTGCGTGTGTGTGTGTGTGTGTGTGTGTGTGTGTGTGTGTGTGTGTGTGTGTGTGTATGTGTACCATCCGAGTGCTTGATACCCACAGAGGACAGAAGAGAGCATCAGATCCTTAGAGCTATAGTCATGGATGGTTGTGAGCTGCCATAGGTGCTGGGAGAGGAACCTGGTCCTCTGTAAAAGCAGCAAGTGCTCTTAACCCCTAAGCCATCACTCCAGCGCCCTGAGGTGTTTTTAAATATCTTGTTCTCTAAGTCCTTGCCTCTGTAATGCTCAGAAAAAGACAGCTTTACCTTAAACATCTGTGATATAAAACCGAAATTTTAAAAGTGCATGAATTACTCAGAGACACATCTAAAGATTCAGTTACAATCTATTAATGAAATATATATATATTTATATATATTATATATATGTACATACGCACACCTAAATCTAAGTTATGATCTATTAATGTATATACACACACCCCTCTAAAAACTCAGTCACAATCTATTATTATGACAGAAAACAATAACTTTGAAACACATTCAATATATTTCTTTTCTTTCTTTTTTTTTTTTTTTTTTTTTTTTTTAGTGGGGGAGCAAAACACTAGTCAGAACTAATGGACATCTTGTCCTCTAAGCCTGTTGGTGATCATAAGACCTAGGTGCATGATCCTATTTTGAATGAAGCCATTCTCTGGAGATACGAAAATGCCCTGGGGCTGGTGGCTCAGTGGTTAAGATCACTGATTGCTCTTCCAGAGGTCCTGAGTTTAAATCCCAGCAACCACATGGAGGCTCACAGCCATCTGTAATGGGATCAGATGCCCTCTTCTGGTATGTCTGAAAACAGCTTCGGGGGGTTGGGGATTTAGCTCAGTGGTAGAGCGCTTGCCTAGGAAGCGCAAGGCCCTGGGTTCGGTCCCCAGCTCCGAAAAAAAGAACCAAAAAAAAAAAAAAAAAAAAAAAAAACAGCTTCGGTATACTTATATAAATCTAATAAATATATCTTTGAAAAATAAAATGCCCTCACTTTACTCAGTTAATACAGTCTATTCCTAAATTTAAGCCTTCTAGACGCATAGCATACTTCCCTTCCAAAAGTCACATGCAGTCATAGACGGCTTCTCCAAATTTTTAATCTAGGAGAATGACAAACCCTAGAAACAGTGAGAGCTGCCCTCAGTGTTCCTACTAAAAACCTGCCTGGTGCATATCACAAGGAGCATGAAAGTGTCCTTATAAATGAACAGCCTTACACTGAGTTCCTATTCTTAATGATGCTTATTGTTCTTACAAACTGCTGCCCAGAATTTTAATTAAATTCATTATATCAAGAATTTAACAAGGAGGATACGTACTTCCGCTTTACAATTAACTGCAAAAAAGTGTTGGCAAACACTGTTATAAAATTAGAGCGCGGCAGGAGTGGCAGTGTACACCTTGAAGCTCAGCACTTGGGAGGCAGAGGCAGGCTGATCTCTGTGGGTTCAAGGCCAGTCTGATCTACAAAATAAGACTTTGTCTCAGCAACAACAATAATAACATTAATTGACTAATTAATTAGTTAGTTAAAAATAAAGGGACAGCTAAGTGCAATGCCCGCATGCTGCCTTGTTTTCATAAATACTTGATTTACTTATCTTTCTTTTTGTAACAACATCGAGTCTATCGGTTGAGGCTTTGAGAGGCTTAGGGTTCACTTAGGATGGTAACACTGTATTCACGGCAAGTGAAAGAGGACAAAGCAATAAACAGAAGAAGGCACAATAACCAAATTTAACGAGCCCCATTCCTGGCATGTTAATAAAAGAGAGAATCGCCTGATATCTGTGAGACAGAAGAAAATGAGCTGTAGTAGTACAGGACCCAGGAACATAGCTACAGACTGACGCTACAGGAGCACTTTCCTCACGAGGGACACTGGAATAACAGAAATTCAGCACGGGAAGATATGTTTTTCCTCCAAGTCTTTAAGACTCTGCGGGAAGCGTAGGCTCCTGAAAGCCACCCACAGGAAACTCAGCCACTGGGGGCAGAACTGCTAGTGGACATCTTCCATGCTGAATATAAGATAAACATTTTAGGCTCGTTTGGCCACATGGAGTTAAATTGCAAAATGTTAAAAATCTGTTTTTTGAGGTGTCATTCTGGAATCGCTACTCACAGTACCTTCGGGGAAGGTCTGTGTGTAAATATCCTTAAAATTAATGGCGGAATTCTCTTCGAACTTCTTGGACCAAGACAACGTTCTCGCTGAAGTGGGTCTTGTCTACAGAGAGGACTTACAACCACATCCCCAGCGTTGACCTTGTTAGTGGGATGTTCTTAATGAAGCATAAACATCAATGTACAATTTCATTTTATATGTCTGCAATTTCATGGAAAGGGCTAGAAATGAGGACTGCTGGGCCTTTCAGGCCTTTCAAATGACAAATAGCTTTCACTCATGCAGACACGAAGCCCTTTTAGAAACCAGAGAGATGGCTACATAGACAGCTCAAGGCAAACACTACCCCCCAAGTCCTTACAAGGAGCCAGAAAAAGAAATCTCTTCCACTGAATATACACAGAGCCCCATGTTCACAACCAGAGAACTCACATCAATGTTTCTGGCGGTTTCTTCCCCAGAAACTTGTCAGAAATTCGAGACACAAGGCCCCTACCAAGCTCTACTGAATTAAAATCTGCACTTCAGCAAGATTCCTCAAGAGCTCAGAACACACCTTACGGGGAGACAAAGGGACCTAGAAAGCAATAGATGAATACTTCCTGGTGGCTGGCCTGTGACACTGCCAGCCCCAAGAACAATACCTAGCCCACAGTAGTCACTTTACAGACGCCTGTCAGGTAAAATGGTGTAAAGACTTCTTAAAGTGCCGTCTAGTCCGTAGTGTCATTATACCCACAAAGTTCTTAGCTCTGAACCAAACCCTTGGATTGTTTATGAGCAAAGACTCTCCTGTCTCCCTCTGAGTCTTGGGTATACTCCTCAGTGCTTTACACACGGTACCCCTCAGTAAATATTTCATCAGTCAGAACTTCTAAGTTTCCAACACATGAATATATTATCACTAATACCTGTAACACTTCTCTAATGTGAAATTTCTGTTTGTTTTTGTTTTTGTTTTTAAATTGTATCGAACCGATATAAAATTCCCAGAATTCCCCCTGTCTGGCTTTAGTATGAGATACAAGTAATAGATGGAAAAGTGTCGATGTAAAATATTTATGTAAGACACAGTCTGACTCTGTGCAGGACCAGTGCACCGACTGTGAAGCAACTAGCTCAGAACTGACTCTGGAACACCCTGATATTTAACTGCTTCAAAGGCGTCCCCCCAAATGCACCAAAGCTGTGGTGACTTGGAAGAAAACAAACAAACACCACTATTCACTGCTTTACTTTCTTAACGAAGTCTGAGTGGCTGGGACTGTGAGATAGTGCCCACAAACTATGTGGAAATAAACCGATCAGTTCCTGGTCATCCAGATATTGACACAAACATCCACGGTCCGGAAGTAAGAGTCCTCACGAGATATTCAGATCATTAACAACATGTGTGCGCGGATCATAAGACCACGCCCAAATAATATTTAAATTAGCGAGACAACTCAGAGGCATGGATTGACTGGTTCCATCTACATCATGAAGGAAGGACATTGAGGGGGAGAGGGAGAGGGGTGTCCCCCCCCCCATCCAAGAACTGTTGTTCTTGGACCTAATTAGCCAAATTAGATGGCGAATGTACACCTTGTTGCTAGTGGTTAGTTTAGATTCAGAAAATGTATAGCTCAAATCTGAAGTAAAAGATACTTCACACACACACACACACACACACACACACACGTTGTTGACAACAGTGACGGCTGAGTGTGTAATTAGTTTCCATTGGTCCCCTGCCAGCTGTAGTGCTGCCCAAGACCCTCCCCTTTCTATGTTGTAAATGCTATAGAAAAAATACGTTAATAACAGGCATTTAATTACGGGCCCAGCAACCGTAGAGGAAGCACGGCTGGAGAAGAAGCAGAATGTGCCTACGTACACATTTTAATCTGTGGGAGAGGGAGGTGTCCTCCTCTCGTCACAAGTAATCTCCAACATACAGATGACTCGTACAAAGTGTTGGGGGGAAAGTTTGAAAGTGGACCCAAGTCTCCCAATAATAAAGTAAGGGTACAGTGAAGCCAAGAATAGCATAATGCTTGCACTAAAATATTAATAAGCATAAAGGCATTGCATATTAATAAGGGGAGTACTCTTTAGAATAGCTTTGTGTTTTGATAATGGCGGTGGAGAGCCCAAAGATTTGGTTTTAAATTGGAGTTTGGTCTCCCCTTTCAGAGACTTTAAAAACAATGAACATCCGTGTCTCCTATCTGGGTGCTGTGCTTCCTGGAGGTGGCTTACTTGAAGATACGGTGTTTAAGATGAAGCATCCCCAAGTTGCTGCCGTGGTGGACACGAGATCCGCCACTGAGGTCCTTCCTCGTCTGATTAATTAGTAATTGGGAGACACATTTTGGCAGCTCTCGCTTCCCTATTATTTGCTCTGGTTTGACACAAAACCCCGTCAGAAGCACCACTATTTGAACTGCACCCCTCTTTAGTGCTGGGTCACTAGATGCTAATAAATGGAGCCCCTGGCAGAAAGCTACAGAAATAGGCATAAAAGTTTATTGAAGCACTAACAGTAAACAAATATATGAAGAAAACACTGAATGCCACAGTATCTAAAGCATTAATGGTCTGTCTGAACCCCGGAGGTTACTGGTGAGATTGCAGACGTGGAATTAAAAGAAAAGGCCTGAAACAAAGCCACCTCTTTAAAACAAAACAAAACAAAAAAAAAGTATTAGGTAAATAAAGCAGGCAAATGTTCTCTGCTGTGACAGAAAGGTACGTGTGAGCCTCCTGCAGCCTTCTGCATGATTCCAACTGCATGAGTAAAATTATTTGGAAGCAACTGTACTAACTGGATATGTGGAGAACACATCCAGAAGTCACCAAGCTCTGAGCCAGAGAAACACTTCTCATGGGAGGCAGGGAGGGGTACAGGGGTGGGGGGAGGATATGGGGGTGGGGTGGGGGGAGTTAAACTGAAGTTGAGAACCAGGCTTTGGGAAAAGCCTTACACAGGGGTCTCTATCCCAAAGTGTCACTCCCTTCAAATGCTACGATGGTGGCTCAGGACACTTATGTGCCAGGGCAGTGGCCATGCTGTGCGAGTCAGAGGTCACTGCTTCCACATTCCGACATCTGTCTGCATTTTCTTGCTCTGAAACAATAGAAGGCGGGCTGGGCTCATTTGCTCCCACTCTGTTTAACCTAATTGTTAAATACAAAAGGCAGTTTCCCCATATTGAGAGTTACTTAGGCCTCTCTGCCCATTCTCACCTGTCCCCATTAAATTAAACGCTATAAAACTTCACTCAGAAGGTTAAGTCTCCTGTATACTGAACTCAGGAAATGCAACCAAATGTTAATCCCCCTGACATCTCAGAAACATCAAGTATCATGTCCTCCTCCCCGTGATCAAAACCCGAGTAACAATTTGTACTGCAATTAATGGCTTCGCTAAACCATCACTTAATTTTACTCAAACCACAAGACCACATTTTCTATAGAGAAAGGCTTTCATCCTCCATGTTTGCATAGTAAGGGGCAAGAGCTAATTGTTAATTATAGTTCTTAACCTATATAAGTAAGTCACTAATAAAACCTAAAATGGAAACTCTAACAGCTTGGAAACATTTTTTAAAAAACAACCAAAAAAAGGTATTTGTTAGTTCATTTAAAATTAAAAGGTCACTTTGAACGCTCAGGTATTTTAATCTCTAGCAGTCGAAAGGGAGCAGACAACAGACCTCAGAGACAAGGGACTTCAGAGGTAAGTTTTCTGGTGCAGAAGTCTCTTTCAACTCAGACCTTGACTTTAAGCAGAAGAGGCCTATCTGTTCTTTAAATGTGCATTTTACTTCCCAGCTTGACCCTGAATCTACCCCGCTCTTCTACTGAGCGGTGGTCTGAGGCAGACGGAGCACTCATCAGCACCCAGTTTAAACGAGACAGACTGAGTCAGGCTACTTCAGAAATTAATCTTCGGGAAGCTTTTGCTTTTACTGAAATACATGATAATGATGTTCTCAGACATCATCAAACAGATGCAGCAGCTAGAAGTGTAGTGTAAACTTTTGGTAAAGTTTACTAGACCACATGTTCTTCCAAATGTACCCAGAAATACAGAACACGGTAGGAAACACAGCAGACTCAGCTGGTAGGATCTCACGAGTTTCAGCAACCAATGTGTGTCACCTCTGAAATAGTTCTCTTCTGGTACCCTCAAAAAACTGCGTATTTTATATATACATATACGTATACATATACATATATATGTATATATACATATATGTGTGTATACATATGTGTGTATGTGTATATATATATATATATATATACATATAAGCTTATATATACATATATATGCGTGCTGTGTTTAAAGGGGCGCCTGGGCTCTAACTTCACACCATGCTTCTCAAAGCCTATAAATGTTTTATTTCGGGAGGCATCTACATTTCTATCCTTGCCTCTTACTGCATAAAGATACCTGGTAACACATACAATTATGTGTATGTCTGCTAGGGTTGTGGGGGGAGGGAAGGGGCTGATATCAAACAATAGGAAGAACTTCTCAGTTGGGTCAGCAGAAAGAAAAGGCAGAGGATGGGGTGACGGCAGGGACATTAGCAATGACCGTAAGCCTAAAGAGAGAAGTACCTAAGGAATCACGGTACAGCCTAGCATCTGACGCATGATACACCTCAGCTAAGTGTGTTAACACTATCTAATACGTCCTTTTGTCAACTGAGTACAGAAAGACAACACATTTGTGGCTTTGCAAATAAGATAATCCCTTCTCGCTTAGAGTCCCACGAAAAATGCACGCTTGGCTGTTTAGACCTCTCCCCTCCCTACTCATTTCCAGACAATTTTCACGAGAGAAATAAAATCAGCCTTAAAACAAGATGGCTGCTTTGAGAAAGGGGGGGAAGAAAAGAAAGATGCTGGAATCCAAAACCAGCTTTTCTGAATGCAGAAATTCGACTCAGGTCTTACTCCAACTCCTGTGCGTTGGTAGGCTTCTGCCTGGGGATGTACCCAGCACCCTGTACAGATACTTATGAGTATTAGCCACAAAGGCATTTCTCAAACTGGCCCAACCTTTGTGTGCGAACAGCACAACCGTCCAATGCCTACACGCATGTGCATGAAGGCACAGATATCTCAGAAATGGCTAAGTTCTTACTCCTGTTTTCATACCAAATCCTGGTCACCAGGCGTGAAAGTCAGGTCACTGGCTGAGTCGCAGTAGGAATACTATCAATTCATATCTCGTAAGGATCCGATATCAAAACACCCTGCAATACGCCATCGGTTCAACTGCATCTGACTTCTGAAGAGTGAAAGCATAGGAAATTAACGGCTCAGAATCTCTCCTTGAAACTCACTTCACTGACCTTCCCTGAAGTACGCGCAGGTTAATTTTATGACTTCCACATAAAAATTAGAAATATTTCCCTCCATTTCGAAGTAACTTTTAAACACATTTTTTTTAAAAAAAAATCATCTGAACCTATTTTTATTCCTCACGAGGGGAAAATAAGACCTGACAGTAACATTTTCCTCAGCCTGTCAACTGTCAGTTGTTTGAAGGATGTGTCTAAAGATGACAAAGGTTTACTTTTCCTTATTGAGGCTGATAGAACCCTCCTGAATGAAAGCTGTGCGAGGCATCCCCACAGTCTCACAGCAACTAGGTAAGTTCAGTAGGAGCTGAGCTCCCAATATTTTAAAGTCATGTTTTGTTGAAACGTATGGCTCACTGTTTGAAAACTAGATCCAGAAAGCTCAAAAATCAAGGGTTTGTGTTCAGACAAATGTTCTACAAGTAAATGGCCGGTACACAGACTTCGGGAGCCCCACAGTCATCCTTCAGAGAGAGAGAGTAGCCAGAGCTACAGACCATCAAGAAGACCAAAACACACGACTGCTCCTCAATAAGAAATATGCGTGATAATTTTAGCAGAGAAAGTTTGCATTATTAATGTTTACTTTTAAACCGAGTGGTTCTGTGTCCCTGTGCAGACTTGCTTGTGACTGACTACATTTTGAAAACACACAATGCAAGCAAATTTAAGAGGTGTGGGGAGGGGGGAAGAAAGCAGACTTTCTAGTATTGAGTAATATCCTGTTCAGAAACACTGGAGGTTCACATTAATCACAAGAAACTTTTCTACAAAACATCTCAGGACATGGGTTGAGAAGCAGACTAACATATAAATGGAGAAATATAAATCAGGCCCTTCAAAGAGACAGTAATTTATTGGCGTTTGGCAAAGACCACTATGGTAAGACAAATTATTAAAAGTTGAGTGTTAATATCTCGCTGCTCGCGCTCCCCTCTTTGAAGCTTTTATGCCTGAATATGAAGGTGTTATTTGTCAGAACTGATCAAAAGACAATTTTCCCCCTCTCTGTTCAGAAGACTGATCTGAATGAGTTGTCCCGGGCAAAGGACAAGGACTGCCCTCCCCACTGTGCTGAGGGGACACAGGCTTCCTTACAACATGGATACTGTAAAGTTATGCTGTTATTCTAATAGCTTATATACTACTTACGAAGAGAAAAATCAATACTGTGGACTGACTGAATCACCACAGAGTGGTTCATTACTGAAGAGATCATACCTTTTAGAAGCCTTATAGCTTGGGGTTATTCGCAACAATCAGAAAAAAAAGACATAGAATAGAATAGAGTCTTCTTCAAAAATTAAGCAAATGGTTTCTGTTGAAAAATAAACAATGCACCAAGCGCTGCTATAGACATAAAACTGTTGGGTTTTTTTTCTAAATATATTCTTACGTTGTCTCTCTCTCTCTCTCTCTCTCTCTCTCTCTCTCTCTCTCTCTCTCTCTCTCTCCCCCTTTCTTTCTCTAGAGTTATTTTGGCATCTTCTGTTCCCCAGCTAGCACAGCCCAGGACTCCTGAAGGACTAATTGTACTCATTCACTTTTCTGGCCCAGCGTGAAGCTGGTAGCTTGCTCAGTTCATAGCAACAGGAGAGAAGGGAGGTGCCATCTTGATCTGTCGCTGTCCAACAGGAAACCAGGCCAATGGGGAGACTGCAGTGAAATGCCTGTATTTTGCAAGATTAAACAGCAGAAAATCCAGGAAGTTAATTTGCCCCAAATAGCTAAGGGTTCCATCTAAACCTGCCTGTTTTCACAGGCACAAAGCCCTACTGGGGATCGGCCACAAAACATCCTGGCTTATACCATTCAAATCACACACCAGAAGAAGTGAATCACTAAACACTGTCCTGGTATCTTTGGTCACTCCTAGCTTAAAGTCATCGGTTTCATATTGGAAATGTGGAATGAGTCTGTGCAGCTGCCTCCCACGGCAATGATAGGTCAGTAGCCTTAAGAGCAGACAGCATGTGCTTTCTGATAGCTTAGTGTGCATATATAAAATAGTGCACACAATGACTGGGAAATAATAAAGTCCTTAGCTAACTTAACCCTGTAAAACTCCAGGAGAGACAAGCCAAAAACCAAAGAGCAGACTTCTTCTGCAAATACCTATATTTAAAGGGGAGAGGAGGGAGAAAGACCACTGTAGACTGCAGATCTCTTATTAACGGACACATGCAAAGACACAGGTTAGCAGCCTAACGTAGAATCTGATATAAATACCAAAACGATAAAATGGTCCCAACACAGCAAATAAAATGATAGATCATAGGCTCTGAAACTCGAAGTTACATTTTTACATGACGCCATCTATTTAAAGAGGAAATATGTCCTGAACATACAGACATCCCTTTAAAATTTTTAAACTTCAAAAATAAAGAAGTCCTTTACAAACTCAGCCAGAGAGCCCACTGGAAATGAAAATAAACCTTTCCTCTCTCCTCACAACTAGTTCCTAGATCTTAAACCTTGATGACTTCATTTATTTGTCAATGGGAAAGGGAGGGTGCCAGCATTCTGGCATACAGGACCAAACTAATGATGGTTCAGATTTTAAAAAAAAAAGAAGAACCACCAAATTCTGAAAGAAAAGTACTCAAGGGAATATTCTTAGAAAACTATTAGCACTTCTCTCTATTTATTTATGCGCATAGGTCCCGAACATGAAGAAGCATTCAGGACTGATAACCCACATTACTAATCTCTCTAGAACTCTACACATGGAGACACAGCTAAATGATGAGTCATCACTCTTACGTGAGATGCTTCGCATAGTTCCAGAAAGAAAGAAAGAAGGAAGGAACGAAAGAAAGAAAGAGAGGAAGGATGGATGGATGGATGGATACAACAACAGAAGCCAATTTGGTGGGCTCAGTAGTCTCCGTGATATTACTCATATTAAGGAAATGAACTCTCAGGCTGATAATATTCAAACCGTAGCGGAACACAGGTTGAGGAGAACATCAGTTATATTTGCAACCATCATCAATATTTTTTCCACGCCCTCATCTACAATACAAATCGGGAGATCTGCTTCATGACTCTGGAGTCATTTTGGCAAACAGAGAAACCAAAGAGCGACTTTCCAGGATCCACACAAGTGCTTACGAGAGTATTTGTTGGAAGCATCAAACTGTTTGCAGCAATCTCCAGGATAACGGACGTGTCCCTAATATTAAGCCTTGTCTATTTGTGTAGGCATAGCTACCAAGGGGGAAGGCAAATAAAGTTTTATTATTGTAAGTTATCTTTTAAAAGTTCTTTGAATGTGCTCGCTTCGGCAGCACATATACTAAAAGTTCTTTGAAGCTTTCTATGGTTTTAACTTAAATAGTTAAACTCCCTTCGAGTTAGATTTTTACCATGCAGATGATTCCCTTACAGGCCAGCTCAGAATGCAGGGCAACCCTTTAAAGAGGACTGTCCACACTTTTAGGTGAAACTCCAGCACCCTTTGAATTTGAGAAAGGTGAAGGATACATTTTGGCAAGTGTGACATAGTAGCCCTGTTTATACGGATACTTCTCAGTCCCTAGTTCACACATTTGTGCTATTTCCTAGATTTGTGCCAATTTGGTGCATAAAATCAGCTGGGTTCACTGTCCAATAAATCCAGGCAACAATAGTTAGCAACAGTTAAAATCTAAATATCCACTGCCCAGGAGTGACACTGGAGGACAGGCTCCAACTGGAACCCTATTTGGACAGGATATGAGTTTATATTTTCTTGAAATAACAGACTTACAGATAGGTCATCAATGCAAACTCAGTAAAGATACAGTAGACATAAATTCTATACAGTAGACAAAATTCTATCTGCCACAGAAGTGACTTCAAGAACCAGTATAGAGTGAGCTGCTTCCTGAAGATGACCAAGATATATTTGGTTTTATTTCAACCTAAATAAACACAGCTTCAAGCAGAATCTGCTCCATTTACTTTGTGGACAGAAATTATCCATTCTTACCAATTTAAGCTTTGGTGTCCACCAAGCTTCTAGTTAAAAAAGAATTTAAGTTGCAAGTAATATGTTCACGTATTTTCCAGAGGCTGGAGTCTGTCTACTAACTTAGCAGAATCTTGACACATCTATAGAAGGCCAAAAGTTGGGTCCAACATTACAAAGCCATGATGTCGATGAAAATGCACATTTAACTTATAATACTAAACAAACCCATACAAGTTCTGTGAAATTGTTTTCTATCTCTGTAACAAAGTGCTAGGTTTTCTTTGAAATTACTTATTTTGCACTTGTGCCTTTTGGTTACATCAAACTGACTTTTCCTGATGCACACGCACACAAAAAAAATGCATTTCAATTAATAAATCTGAATTAAAACTACCTATCACTACCTACTTTTTAAAGTTAGTTTTAATGCAGCAACATACCACGATAAATGCCTCCATAAATCGGTGTAGACTATTAAATGCTGGATCTGAGAAAGGTCCCTGGTTCTTTCTTTGGGATACAATCAGACTGTTCATCATCAGATCGAGAGTTATTTTCACAGCCTGCGAATTGGCATGCTGGTTTAAGACTATTCTTGGTATTTCAAAAGTCTACAGATTATAACTCAGCAGGTTCAACCTACCGTGGCATCCTGAGAGAAAGTTTTCTTTAGGAAGGGCAGATCTATTAAAAAACATGACCTATGACAAAAATCAATTTGCTAATCTCAAACCAAACAACGGTATCAAAAGCATAAAACTGAGATCAAATGTCCGGCAACTTACTGAGCCTAGCTTGACAGATGAAGAGGGGGGAAGACCGGACTAGCTGATGCTTTCCTCTGCCCTAACCCAAGGCAAACTGAGACAGCCAACTTTCTAATGAATGAATACCAGGACAAAAAAGACCCCACTAAAAGAAATTTTTTTGAGTGACAAAGAGTAAAATTCAAATAACTGGCTCTACTTTACTGGAGAAATCATTTAAGTTTACAAACATAAACTGATGTTACACACACGCTGCCCAGTAAAGTCCAAGGTGCCTACCCCCAAGCGACGTAATTAGACTTGCTTTTAACACCATTGCAAATGTAAACCTTGCCCTGTTTGTCTTGTCAGCCTTAATAAAAGGCATATTCTGGGACAGAGGTAGTCTCTTTCTCTTTTCCTAAGAGTGGCTAGTGGTGTGTCAAAGAGGAAATAGCTTCCTACTCTAATTCCCACCCCATGACACCCCTTTTTTATTTAAAACGCAAACTTTCAGGGTTGTCTCCACTTAGGTCAGGCAGGCACTTTAGGCTACCTGGGTGTGACTGGGCCGGAGTAACAGGGTGAGGCGATTTCTCCCTAGGATGGGCGATCCTGAGCGTTCTTGGAGAAATCTGCTCTTCGTCCCTGCTGACTGACCCTCGTCAACCGAGGAAACCTCGGAATTTATAACGGAGCGAGAGCCGGAGGCACTAGAAAGGGCTGGTGGGAAACGGAATCAGAAGAATCCGCTGGCCCCCTCGCCTAGAGCGTTAGATGCGCCACAACCACAGGCTCAGTCCTCGGCCTCCCGCCTCTTTTCTCGCAACTTCCACTTCAGCCCAGAGAAAAACCTGTGATCCTAGGTACAAGCAACACTGCTTCCCTCCCAGGACAACACACCAATACCACCAGCCCACAGCTGGAAACCGAGAGAGATGTGGGCCCAGCGGCCCGACTGCTGGGTCCAGATCCGGGAGAAAGTAAGGTTTGGGAACAGCCCGGACCCGAAAAGGTCTGCTTGGCGCTGGGTATGACCCTCCTCCCCTCTCCGGGGTCCAGGATCGCAGGGTAGCAGCGGCTGGCTGGGGCCCAGAGCGTGCGCTAGGGCAGTCCCCGGCGCCCGCCTCCAGCCTCCTGCCGAGCCTGCAGGCTTCGGGGTCGCCGAGGCGCTGTCGCAGGTAGCCGCGCGCGTCCCTCCAGCAGCGCAGCACCAGGCCCCGGGGGCGAAGGCTCCCACCTTCCGGCTCGCCAACTCCAGCGGCTCGCTCTGCACTCGTGACGTAACCCGGCATTCGATCAAACTTTCTGGCACCTTAAGCCCATTGGGGGGAAAAGGAGGGTGCCCGACCTGGAAGAATCCTTTCCACCGCCAAGCGCGATGGGCCTAAACCGACTTGGGGGGTGGCGGTTTATATGGGGGTAGGAGGTCACCGAATCTCGCAGTTAAAAAGAACATTAAACACTAAAGCTTCCGCTTCCCACTCACCCACCCACCCAACCACCCCCCTTCGCTTCCCTCTAACGGGTGCGCGCTCTCTATGTGCGCAAGGAGGGAAAAGAAGGAATTGTGTTTAAATCAAAAAATAAAATAAAATAAGATAAAAATAAAAAACTTTGATGCTATTTGGCAGGGTCTCGGCCCCAGCCCTGCGCCCCCAGGCTCCAGGGAGGACCTGATCCGCGGTACGCACCCGAGGCTACCAGCACCCAAGCCCTGAAGCCGGGATCCGGAGGTGCGGGCCAATCTCCCTGGCTGGGAAGTGATGTCCCCGGTGCGGGGCTCCCGCCCATTCCCGTGTCTTCCCCTGCACCCGGTCGGAGGCAGCGGCTCCGCACAGCCCAGGGGATTGCGAGCAGCCGCCTGCCCTGCCGCCGTGGTTAACAAAGAGCGGCGGGGAGCGAGCGCTTCCCGCCGGCGCCGGGCGGCCAGCGGCGTCTGGCGACGCAGGCTCCGAGGGCGCGCGCTGCCTGCGGCTGGTGCGCGCCGCTCCCGGCCGCCGTGTCCCCTGCTCCCGAAACAGGCCCGCGGAGCCCGAGCTCTCGGCGCCCCCGCCCCGGCCACCTTACCTGGGGTTGCTGCTGTTCCAGTAGACGGCGTAGCGGTCGGCGACGACTTTGGAGCCCGGGTCCTGGCTGAACACACACATCCAGAGCACCAGAAAGAGCAGCGTCAACATCTCCACGTGCAACATCACGCCTAGCCAGCGGCAGAGCCCCCGACGCGCCACTCCGGGGAGAGAGCGGGGATCCAGGGGGAGGGAGGGAGAGGGGCAGACGGAGAGAGCGGACGCCAAATAAATAGGAATAAATAAGACGAAGGGGGCGAGAGGCGCGCGGCGAGCGCGGGAGGAAGAGGAGGAGGAAGAGAGAGAAGAAGGCGGTGGACTGGGGGGGACAAACTCGCACCCCCCACTGAAGGGCTCGGGAGGGGAGAAGAATCACAAGACGGAGAGACGCGTGCGTGTGTGCGGTGGCGGCGGCGAGGGCGGGGGAAGGGGTGCGGAGCTGTGTCTCGGGCGGCGGCTGCAGGCCGGTCACCCCGGGAGAGGGAGGTGCGTGCGGGGCCGGGCGGCGGCAGCGCGGGTCGGGGCAGGCGGCGGCGCGCGCTGCACAGTCACCGGGAGTTGAGCGCCGCGGCCGCGGGGAGACATACACCGGCCCGCCGGGCCCGGCTCAGTGTCGGCGCCGCGGTCTGCACAGGGTTCCTCCGCCGCGCTGGGCCCTCGCCGTGCGCCCCGCTTTGCTCCAAGTTACTTTGGCGGCCGGAGAGAAACTGCAGGAGGAGGGCGCTGTGCGGAGGGGGGGCGGAGAAGGGGTGGCGTCCTCACGCTTGTGGCCCCAGGAGGCTGGAAGCTGTCCGGAGCCTCCCTTCTGTACCTCGTCCGGGCGACCCCCGGCAAGCCTTGCTGGAGTCCTGGGGACTGCGGTACCCGGAGGTGCTCAGAAGAAGGTGGCGGTCTGGATGGGCGAGCCGGGCTCTCCCGGCGTCCTGGAACTGCCCAAAGCCGCAGCCGAGCGCTGGGGCGAGGAGAGGAGGAGCGGCGGGTCTTGCTTCGGAAAAAGCTCAAAGAAAAGTTTGACTCTCCACGTCTTCCAGCAGGTCCCCCAGAGGAGTCCGACCGCAGAGGCAGCGAGAGATGGCACCCCCCGGGCGCTGGCTGACGCGGGGATTTCTCCTGCTCGCTGGTCTTGGCCGGGTGTGGGTGCCGCGGAGTGAATGAAGAGCAGAGGTTGTGAACCAGCCAGCCAGGCGGGGCCGGGATGCCCAAACCTGCAGGGCGACGCCAAGCCAACTGCTGGGCTGCGAGGCGGGAGGGGAAACAATCACTTTCGGATGGAGCCCTCCAAGTCCGGGATGGGCTGATGTCAGTCTCCGCTCGCCTTCCGGGAGCGAGGCTGAACCCCCACGCGGCGTGCAGAGAGCCCCGGGGGAGCTCTCAGAAGTGTCCCTGGGACTCCGACCGCTCCGGCCCCAACCCCAGCAACTTGTAGAGATTCATCAATCAGTTTGAAACCAGGGAGGGAGGAAAGGGAGAGGAAGCACACACGAGCTGCTGGCACCTCCCCGATGACTACATCAGAAAACCTTCCCGAGCCGGAGCTGCTGCCTCCTCCTTCCCTCCTCAGGCACAGCAGGAAGGAGAGGTGAAAGCCACCGAGCGAATCCTAAAACCTCTGCCCAGGCGGGAAAATAAACTTGAGTGCAGCGGCGCGAGCAGCCTGGAGAGGTTGGGAAGACTGGCGAGAAGTAGAAACGGGGGGAGGAAAAGTCAGTTTTGCAAAAGAGTGGGGGGGGGGAGAGGAAGGAAAGGAAAGGAGAGAAAAAATGCTTTATGGGAGAAAAAAAAAATCTCCTCGGGCACGCCCCCTCGTTAATGACCTGCGTGTAAAGCCTACTGCCGCGGCGGCCCAGGCGGCAGCAGCCTCGGCACCACGCGAGGACGCGCGCGTGGACGTGGACGTGGGCGGGCGGGGGGCTCCGCCCGGGCGTGTTGCGCGGGGCGCTGGGTTGGCAGGCGGCGCGAGCGCGGGGGTGAGCTCCGGACCGAGCAGGGGGAGGCGCCGCCGGCGCTGCTGCCTCCGCGGCCCAGGTCATGTGGGCTGCTTTTTTTCCCCCTCCACTCCCCCCCCCATGCAGTTTACTTGGGAGGGGGGGTGATCGGAGTAACCAGTCAGGGAGAGGCCTGCTGTTTGCTTACAGATCGTTTTTTTTTTTTTCCTTCTCTTTTCTCTAACCGGATTGGTTTGCTCCTGGAGAAAGAGGCGTTTTCCACATCTCCTCCCTCCCCACGCCTCTACCCCCCCACCCCCGCCCCACCTTCCTGAAACCTGATTAATTGAATTACTGAGAGTGCCGAGGCACCCTCTCCACCGCCCAGCCCCGGCAGCACGAGTAACCCTTTGGTTGCTGAAGTGCGCCTAGACTCGGAGTGATTTGGCATCTTTTTGACTTGGGAGTGGGGGGGGGGGGTGTCTTTCGATGGGAAAGAAACTGGCTCCCACTCCAAAGGGAGAGCCGAAAAGCCACCTCTGGGATCGCTCAGGTGACGTGAAGTCTGCGCGGACAGGCTGGAGCAGCCCCTGAGTAAATCCGAGTTCGTGTAAAACCTCTGCTCTCTTCTTCACGCCGCGCATTGCCCAGCGCTGGATCATCTGGAAATCTGAGCATCTCTCTTGTGCCTTTCAACCCTCTCTTTCTACCCGAAATTTAAAGGCTCGGGGGCAGGAAATAGGACTTTTCTTTAAAGCGATGCTCTGAAAGCACGTTTTGAAGAGTCGGAGAAAAATCTCAGTTTAAAGTGATTACAATTCAGGGCGAGCCTTCAGTTGGAAGGAGATAAATGCAGCGCGCGTGCCCATCAGTACTTTACACCTTTTCCATGCGGATCCTGGGGCTGGTTCGCTACGCACACGCACACCCCACAGAAATAATCTTAAACTAAACTCGGTCTGAGAAGAAAAGGGAGGGAAATAGTGGGAGGGGAGGAAACGCCTTTATTATTGAAAAAAGGCCATGCGTTCCTGGGCTAGTCAGGAGGTTGCAGGGCCCCCGGCCCTTTGAGGCCAGCCGAGCTGCATCTCCTGGGAGCGAGGAGCACTGGCGCCTCGGGACCGGTCCCCTGTGGTCCTGTGCCCTGGCAGCGAGCCCCACACCCGATGCTGCGAGACCTGCAGCCGAGGCATTTTATTTTGTTCTCTAGTGTATACGGCTTGGTAAGAAGGCCGAACCCAAGAAAGAAAGAAAGACCTTTACCTTTTTTTCCCCTTCTCAACACTGCGTCTTTTCCCTTTCACATATTAGACGAATAAAATCAAATATCATTTTCTCCATCCTGCTCTTTGCAAAGCTCGGCCTGGGGTTTCCAGGAGCTTCGGAGAAATTTGGAAGCGTCCAGACGCCCTCCAGTGGTCGGCTTGCAGTCCGCACCCGGCAGGAGCATTGCCAGCAGCCTCAGCCCACACGGAGGTTGATGGAAAATCTAAGGTCAGGATGAGTGAAGATTTCAGAGGAGAGAAGCAGTTCCCACAGGCTGGGTGTTACTGGGCATGAGGGAGATTTTCCCTAATTATCCTGACGGAACGTCCATGTTGAGTGACCAGATGTAAAGTACAACCGTATCAATAGACTGCATGGCCAACCACCACCTGATAGACTAGTCATTCTAATTTCCAAGAGTTTACATTGAGAATGCTCTCTGAAGCTTTCCACTGCTTCTTTCACCAAATTCCAGCACTAAGAAGACAACTTAAAGAACCCAGAGGATAAAATTTTACTATTAAAAATCAATTTGTGTTTTCATTTAAAAGGCTACCGTCCCTCTGGCTGGTGAGCTTTTTCTCTGCTGTGGACGGATAGATTTCTTTCCCCGGCCGTTTTTGATGGTAACTCTAATAGGCAGTCACGTGACAAAGGCAGTTATGCAGGAAATATTCTGGACCCTTTGAAAGGATGTGTGTATCTTTAGGGAGAATTCAAGACTCCTTTCTTGAGGAAAATGCTGAGCCTGAGAAAGAATCTTCGAGGGCTATCAGGTATCCGGGAGCCAGCCAGCTGGCTTCCTAAGACACCACAGTTGAAAGGGGACAGACAAAGAAGTAATACCCACTTATGTCCCCCTTAGAAATGCATATGAATGTAAAAAGCCATCATATCAAAAGAACATGCACGTTTTAGTATCTTAAACATTCCCACTTCATTTCAAATAGGAATGGCCCCATTTTAATGAGACAAAAGTACGTTGTGGTCTCCCTTAAAATGATTCATGTGGTTGGAATAAGATACTAGAATTTGAAACGGTTCAAAACAGAACTCAGATGTCTGTGAGAAATAATTCTAAATTAAATGTCTCCTCTGGAGCCAAGTGTTGACATTGGACTTACTAAGCAATGGAACCCTTAAATACTTGAGTGGATACAATGTGAAGAGAAGTATATATTAACTAGACACATGTTACTAGGTAATGAGGCTAGATCTATTGGAAGACACACACTTTAAATCCATAGAAAATAGTTTCATATAAAGTCCTGGGTTTAACCCCATGTTACTAATCTGCTCTTTAAACAGTCCTACCAAAAGAGAAAAAGAGCCTCAAAAAATGAAGAAATGAAAAGTCATGGAATTGTGGGAGGTCTTAAGTTCCATGAGATGAAGACCTGAAAAGCAGGTTGGGAATGGTCTAGGAAGGGGCTTAGCTACCCTGAAAATGTTTGCATTGGGAATCAGCAGGCGAGGACTCTGGTAACTTTAAAACCAGAGTAACACCGAGGCAAAACCACTATTTGCCTCAAAACATGAGTTGGCTCTAATGGGTTTGTTTATCTATTTATTTATTGCTCCTAAATGCTCAAATCTGTGTTCTAATCTTAACTATGAATTAGAATCACTGAGGGGAGCTCTCCAGAAGGAGAATGCCTGAGCTCACGGTGTTTAGGCTAGACCTGGATCTGTAATTTTTAAAAGCTCTCTGGAGAATTCTAATGAGGATAGAAGATTGAGAAGCGCTGATCCAGGTAATTTATTTTTGCCTTAATTACTTCAATCTTTCAGGAAAATAAGTCCCGTTCTTATTTATCAGGAGAAGTACCCCAGCTCACCAGCGAGGCAGAGTTTCTTCATCCTGTCTACTATGCTGAAAGATGCTTTTAAACAATTTTCCATGTCGCACAATTATTTACAAGTGCCATCTCCAAGATGTGGCTACAGGGGCAATAGCTACTTTTAAACATGGGCAAATCTTTTTATTTGACTTATTGGAATTAGCTTGGTAGAGTTCTATTATGTCAACTGTCCAACCAAAGGAGTGAATGAGAAAAATTAAAAAAGTGAATCAAGCCCCCACAGTTGGTAGGCTCAGCTACTCACAATTTAGGAAAATTAAATTTAACTATATTGAGATGCTAAATTGGAACTTGTAGCCAGCGAAATTAATAGAGGAAATAAATTCTAGAACAATGATTAAAGAAATTATAATTAACAGACCCAATTAAAAAAAAAAAAGCCTAATGGATGACTAACGTTGTGTTTAAGCCAATCCTACTGTTTCTGTAGAGCTTTTAGTGTTTGCTCTAAATCCCCAGTAAGCCAGCCCCAACCACTAAGCTGTCAATTCTCGTCTTGCCCTCAGACTGAAGTTACTAATGAAGCCTGCTCCCCTCTTTACCCCCTTCATAAGAAGTTTCTCAGAACATTGAGAAATAACAACCCTCCTGCCTCTTCTCTCCTCAGGCATCCTGAGGAGAGAGGAAGCATTCATTTTCTTTTTTCTTTTTTTTTTTTTTTTCTGGGGCTGGGGACCGAACCCAGGACCTTGCGCTTCCTAGGTAAGCGCTCTACCACTGAGCCAAATCCCCAACCCCATTAGCATTCATTTTCAATATCTGATCTTGCTCAGAGAGTATCACATAATCCTGTCACCATGAGCTTTTGTCTCCTTCGAATGAGACTCCTCTTTCTGTGCTGGGACTTCCTACAGTTAGCTTGTTTCAGCAGCCTTCCTTTTGCAGTCAAAAAAAAACAAAACAAAACAAAACAAAACAAAAACCAAAAAACCAAACAAACAAAAAATCCAGAAATGGTTCAAAAAAAGGTTTCTGCAATAGTCTAAAACGGGGATTTAAAAGTGTTCCATTTCTGAACTATCCATCTATGTGTTGTTTTCCTTTTTCGAAACATGTTTTAAATAATGCCACTGTAGCAAATTCTCGAAACATGCAGATGTGTTAGCAGTCATTTTGAGAAACACCTAACTCTCCTAAAAAGGTGCCTATGTGTGTGTTTCTTGTATTACAAATGTGTGTGTCCGTATGTGATTCTCAAAGCAAATAAGTGTCTCAGCTGGTCCCCCCGTCACGTTTTATTATGCAGATTTCAGAATATATACAGGATTGTGTAGCCAGCCACTAAGCACATAAATGAATTTATTCCCTTAAGCAATTTTTCTAATCTTACTGCTTCAGCCTGTATATAGTTTATTCTGCATTTCCCTCTTCAGGCTTTTAAATAAAATTCTGTGAATGAAAACTGTCTCCATCTTGCAAATCTAATCAATCAGTATAAAGTATAATATCCAATACAATCGTCTGTGAATTACTAAGTAAGTATACTAGAATCTTGTGTAAAACACTATATTACCACAAGTGGATAAGATAAAAGATAAAAGACTTTTATCAATAAGATAAAAGTCGGGGTCTGTATTTTATAATCAGAGGCATCTATAGTATGTGTTATACATAGTTACTACAGAAATAAATTTAATTTACACATGTTTCCACATTCCAGTTAGTGATCAGGATATGTCTCTCCTGCCAGTTACATATATCATCACCCAGAAGGCACACAAGTGTGCAAAAGCCAATACATCTCTGTAAAAACGACCAATGCCACCCTATGCACACACACACACACACACACACACACACACACACACACACACACACGTAATTCTTGTGTGGAACTGGACAGAAGTGCAAGCAGGGAGGTAGAGACAGCCTCTTCTCAACCAATTTTTCACCAAAGATTTTCATCAACTTCTGCACGAATTCTATTTAAAGAGGAGCATGGGATATAACCTCTAGTCAATAAACATGATTATATAAAATGGGAAAGGCTGTTTCCAACCCCTTTTTAGCTTTGGCTTTACTTTTCCACTTCGGTTCAAAACTGGCAAAGGAAAGTAAAGCATAGAATTATGGCAAACTAAGATATTCTTCCCTTAAGTTATGTGCATTTTCCTGCACATGAAAAGCTTCTTCGGTGGGGGTGGGGGGGCAGCATCTTGGTTTTTTTTTCAATTCTTGACTCTTCATTATTATTTTTCTTATCTAAATAATCTCTCCCCATATATATTCATTGTAGAGATGAATATATATATATTCATTTTGCCTGGCCACACTATAAATACAATATTAATGTTTTTAAAAGTTGTCCTCAGGGCGGATTACTATCTACAGCCCCAGCCCTCCAAGCACCTTCATCAACAGTTTAAGTTTCATAGTGATAAATTAAAGATAGAGTGAAGGTATAATTTTAAAAAAAATCATTCCACCGGCAGTTGGGATAACAGTTACAGTCGTCTGGAAGCCACTCTGATCTCCGAATAGCAGATAATAACACACAGGACTAGAGACCAAAACTTTCTTTTTAAATGAGAAATATTTTTGCTAAATTGAGTCTTTTTAAACTCAGCGCTGGGAAGGAAAGCGCGCTCTTAGGCTGACTGCCGTCTAATCAGAGATTATCAGTCCTCATTCCTACTACTTCCTCTCTCTCCGGCATGTGATGTATGCTAAATTAAATAGGATTTATTGGTTCAGCTAGAGTCTGAATTACCCCATTTTCCTGTGGATTAGGAGAGTGCATTTCTTAGCCCTTCCCTCCAAATCCATCAGGACCTTTTATGTGGACTATCTAGTATTCTGCACCCTTCCAGTGCTTAGTGTATATTACACTGCAGTATTAGCATAAGAATAAGTCATCTTAAAGTACTCAATGGGCTGCTAGTGAGAGCTGCCTCAGTTTTGAGCCAAGACATCAAAAAGTTTTATTTTCTCCATACGCCTACAAAAATACTTTTAAAAAAAAATCCTCCGATTCTACGAAATCTACTTACATCCAAACGTCTACTTCCTACAAAATAAAGCAGTGAACGTCGTTTCTTCCAGGTACATACTTGTTTGTTTAATGAATTCCAAGACCTGAATTCTCTGTTTCAGTGTTTTTTTTTAAATGGACAAAAATGGCAGTAGCCCCTTGTATCAAATGACTATCCTCTTCACAACACCAAATTCAAGCATCCTTTTTAACAAGGTTTGCCAGAGCAGCGGCTGTAGATTGTTTCCTGTTACTGAGAAATGTTTTCGTCTGGGATGGGTGATGTCACGTAAGCCTGGACTGACAAGCAACTGGAAACATGAGAGCTTTTCTCAGGGTTGAGGGGGAGAGAGAGAGAGAGAGAGAGAGAGAGAGAGAGAGAGAGAGAGAGCAATTACATTAATACAATCTCATCTTGGTTGCTCTAAGCAAGAGCCTGCTTTTAAGCTATTATAAGGAAAACACTAAGCATGTTTTCCTTTCCTATGGTTTACATGTAACTCAGTGGTAGATTGTGATCAAGTGTAAGCCTCTCGGTTCGTCCCTAGTACCATGGGAGGGAAGGAGGGAGGGAGGGAGAAACTAACATGTAAGTATTCTGCATTCATATACTAGGAGTGTATAGCTAGACGGTAGAATACTTGCCTAGCAAGGACGGGATCCTGGGTTCCAACCTTAGAGGGAAGGGAGACAAGAAGAATGGAGAGGAAGACAGAGGAAGGGTAAGGAACACCTTCCCCACATGCAAATCAAACGGAAGAAAATGAGGCATCTTCTGTGGTTAATAGCACATGTACAAAATGGCTCCCGTACAGTACGCTGCTGTAACGGACCCTCTCATTCACAGCTGCAGGCTCTTTTTTTTCCACCTCTTGAGCTGAGCTGATACCGATTCTAAGCCAAGCCTTATATATTCAGACTTTAAAGCTCTTCCTCAAAGCCCTGCCCAGTTGCCAAGGAGACAAGCACCAGTCAAGCTAGCCTTCTGTAGGTGAGAGACTCACAGGACAGTGACTCGGCATCTTCCCACCTATGTCTCAGGGCCCGAGCTACCTTGTTGATGGCAGCTGCTGCCAAGGGCCTGGAGGTAGATAAAGATGCCACTCGAGAACAGAACTGTTAAGACAGTCCAGCCCTGCTGTGAAATCTAAGTATCCTGGAGCTGAATGGATGCTTCTTGTTTCAAGATAATACATTTTGGGGTGCTGTGCTATTCGCCAAAGGTGTCAAAGTATTGAGGATGAAAATTTGAATATTCAAATATCATTCTTTCATAACCCTTCTTCATTAGTAAGCTATTGCCTGTTAATTCACAACCGACCGGCGCAACTCTCTGAACGTTTGTAGCATACATGGTTCTAAATGTCGTAGGGAACCGTTGGCTTCAACAAAGCTTCAACGAATGAATTTAACTGATGATCAAGCCTTGCCGGTCCCCTTCGGATCGTGTCATTTCGTTAGAATAGCAAACCTGGGCCGTTGATTTATCCAGAGGAGATTCTTCATCCAAAGTAATGTCCTGTGAGAAAAATGAAATAGCGAAATCAAAGGAGGCTGTGTTTCGCTTCATCTCCAATCTCCACATCATTCACCACTATTGATTTAACATCGTGGCACCTCCATATTTCAGCAGGAAGATCTGCCACAAGACAGAAACTGTGATGACCCTGCAAGGGTCATCTTGCTGTCAACTTCAAATTACAACATCTCTACTCTTGGCTGAGAGCCACGGCAGTCCCTGGGTAGCACAGCTCTCTTTCTGTAGATGGAATAGGTGTGTTTCAAAGAAACAAGATATGAAGTAAGAGGTATTGCAAGTCCCATCCCCCTATAATTTCAGGCTTTAAAATATGAAGAGGGCTTAAATCCCATGTGTTGTTTGCTAGCCTGCTTACTAACCTGAGTTTCCAGTCTCTATGGCTAGCATCTGGCCCAATCCACAACGTTGTCCTTACAGCGTTCACTCCGCCTGACCCCTCTGCAGCAGAATAATCGCCTATCCTTTCTTCTTGAAATGTCTCTCTTTTATCATTTATCATTGCACATTTGAAGAGTCTCTTGCACCTTCGACTGGTTGCTTCTGCAACCTTAACACCAAATACATATTTGTGAAATGGATATGTTTATGATGCCCATCCCAAACTTTTGAGAGATTCTATACTATTCTGTCTACATCTCCCATCTTTTATATAACCTAGTACCTGGTTCCCAATTTAAAAAAAAAATGGTGCAAAAACCTGGAACATCCGTCCATCCATTACTGCAAACATCTAGGGGGCGTTACATCCAATGCAAGTGTTTACTTTAGGCCTCTCCTCTTTAAGTGCCTGATACTCTACAGGTTTTATTGATGCCTGGGGCTCCCATCGTGGTTTCTTTGTGGCTTTTGCCTGAGTGATGCCACCATCACTCTCCCTTCCCAGCCTTCTCACCGACTTTCCCAAATCACCACACTCTGACACTTCAGAAGTAACAAGTTTGAAAAGTGTGCCTACTCATGTGGAATAGAGCCAACCTCCCTACCACTGTTTTTCTCTAGCACACCAAGGTCAGGAAGTCTGCTGCAGTTCTCAAAAGAGAACTATTAGCTGTCCGACTCAAGAAAGAAGAGGACTCAGTTAAGGAAGGTAAAGTTTCATTTCCAAAATCCCCACTTCTGGGCTAGGTTACCTTCAGCCATTCTGTCTTCCCCCTGTCTAACATCTATGACAAATTTCTGTCTGGAATAACGCAATATAAGGGGGGGGGCTTCTGATGTCTGCTACCTCTCAAAATAAACTTAGGGTAGTACAGCTGCCAACATCTGCCCAAGCTCACTTCTGCCCTCTGCTCTAACTCCACCCAGTAAAATATCCCCCCACACTGAGGACAACCATTCTGGAAATCTGTCCTGCCCACGCAGAACGACATCTGCCTTTGCTCATGTGGTATCGTCCACCTAACACATCTGAGGTCTCTCCTGGTCGGCTTGATCAGTTGCTACTTTCTTCAGTCGCCTCTGACCCCATAAGGATGGATCAAAAGTCCTTCTCCAAACAGCCACGTGACAGTGACTTCCTTTCCCTCATATCACCTATGTCCTGAATAGAATTGCACATCACTGGAGCCAGACCGTCCCCTAACACAGGTGCTCTCACTGCCTTGCCCAGGTTTTGCATTATGCAACGTGTGGAGTACACACCCCCTAGATGTTTGCAGTAATGGATGGATGGACGGGTGTTCTAGGTTTCTGCACCATCTTTTTAAATTGGGAACCAGGTATTAGGTTATATAAAAGATAAGAGGTGCAGGAAGGGTAGAACCTCTCGAAAGTTTGGGGAAGGACTTCTTACAGGAGATTTATATAGCAAATCTCAACACAATAAGAACTAAGAAATTGACTTGGGAAACGCTTAAAACCTAAAGCCAGACCTAACTGAAGTCCTTTCCTTTTGGTGATTTGAATGAGAATAGCTCCCATGGGCTCACATGTTTGAATATTTGGTCCCCAGTTGGTAGAACTGTATTGGAAGGATTGAGAGATGTGGTCTTGATTTAAGGAGGTGTGTTTGAGGGGTTAGGCTTCTAGATTTCAACAGACTCATACTATTCCCAGTATCCTCCCTCTGTCTCCTATTTGTGGATCAAGGTGAGACCTCTCAGCGGTTGCTCCAGCTTTTCCTGCCACCATGCCTTCACTCCTCCACCATGGCCTCTAACCCTCTGAAACCACAGCCCAATTAAATGCTTCTTTTTTATAAGTTGCCTGGGTCACAGTGTATTATCACAATAATAGAAAGATATTGAAACGATATGCAATGAGAGATTAAAAAAACCTCAGGTGTCAGTGAGCAGTGAAACATGAGATTTTCAGTACAGAGAGAAAGGGGAAGGAGCAGAAGCCACAGAGGTAAAACTAAGACTTGAACTTAGCAGGTCCTGATGGGCAGATCTTCCGAGACTCCAGGACAGTAGAGATGCAGCCCACACAGCGTCAAAGGTAAGCAGTTCTGGGGTGCACAGTGCTACATGATAAACACAGTCGGAAGGAGCAGCCACATGCTAAGATTGAAGCAAGTCTACGCTGTCACGTGTTTTACTCCTTAATTTCTTTCACTGTTACCTGTTGCTACTGCAGTCTATACTTTGGAGATAAGGAAATGATACTGAAGATACTTGGGGAGCAACCAATTATCTTTCCTCTAGAACTGGACACAAAACATGAGGGGAGGTTTGAAACAGGAGCCAGGTACTTAATGTTAAAATCAACCAAAGAGAAGCATGGTTTCTATTCAGGTGGGTTATGGCCCCCGAGAAAAACAAAAAACTTTGAATTAATAAATGACTTACATTGTAAGAAACGGGGGGGGGAGAGAAATATGCATGAGCCTCAAGAAAGAGTTTTATAATGTATCCGAGGCAACTCAATGATAAATGTACATAATTAATCATAGACACCATCTTGGCAAATGATATTTTTAAGTGATAGAGGCAATTATCTATACAATTACAGATGCACAGGAATGTGATATTTTCTGACTTTCAGCAGCCAGCCTACCTCCCGGTAAAGCAGAGAGCTACCTAACTTAGCATCGTAGATTGTAAGCTCGCTCCATCAAGGACGTTTTTTGGTGGCTAGAAGTTCAGAAGATGAATATAAAAATAATAGCCATTTCTTGGATGCCTTGCTGTCATATCTGTGAAGTGATCTAGCCACTTATGATTTATTTCCATTTTGAATATTCAAATATATGCTACAACCTATTATTGTAAAGTACCTTTGTTACTGTAAATTATTATACAATGACAGATTATATGCCCTCCCTTTTCCCTTTCCTTTTTTGTCTTTTCTTTAAAAGAATATGAAATAATTTTCTAATTGCTTTTCCATTAAGGCTCTTGAAAACCACTACCAATGTGTGAGGACAATGGACTGATACCTGTACTCTCTGAGAAGATGAAAGTGAAAGGAAAATGTATCAACTACGGAAATGTATCAACTACAGAAAATGTATCAACTACGGAAAGCAACAGGCTTTTCTCTGACTTGGAACGGTAAATTGTCTGGTTCCTAGCTTTGTGCTTCTATCTTAGAAAAGCCATGTGAGATGATGATTTCCATTCCCAGTCAGACAAAGGCAGTTTTAAAGATGGTTCTGCAACTTGTTACTTTCATACTAACCCACAGTTACAAATTATCAATGTTCTGTATGCATAAAAGCTTATCATATCATTCTCATAAAATTTGCGATATCAAATTACTTCTATCAAATATCATACCTGGTCTCATGTCAGACGCATAACATGCTGAATTCTGTTTTAATTTATTATTAATGTTAAGTCTTCCCCCTTTCCCCTAAGCTCTTTTATATCTTCTCCTTTTAAATTAATCATGTCATTCTGTCATTCATTCTTGCCAATACACTGAATGTTATGCATGTGTATAAGATAGCAATATATATATGAACATCTCGTTTTATTTCATTCAAATTCCTACACTTTAAAAAATATTTTATTAGCATATTCATAGTTTAAAGTGGCAGGCTTCATAATGACATTTCCATTCAAGTATGTCATTTGGTATGACTCACATTCACACACCATTAGTCTCCCATATACATGTGTGTGTGCATTTGCGTGCATGCGTGCGTGTGTGTGTGTGTGTGTGTGTGTAGTCCATCATGGCAAGAGGAGACATGGCGACTAGGGAAGTTGTGCCTGTGGCAGAGGGAGCTTGGGACACTTTATTTATACTGGTGGATTAGGAAGGAGCTGCATATGTGATTATGCTCTCCCTGGGAAAGAATGTGCGAGGCTAGACCAGTGCTAAACCTTACAAAACAATACCACCTACTAGAGATCAACTGTTCAAATATCTAGCCAGAGTGAGACATTTCACATTCAACCTGTAACAACAGCCTTTTGCAATTATTGGACAGCTAAAACATGGAGATTTTAAATTGCAACATCCTGAAAAACATAGCCCATATAGCAATTTTGGAAATCTCAGAAGAAAAACTATTAAAATCTCTCATAAAGTCTCATATTGACTACAAGTTGAGACGGTAATATCACATGTGTACTGGGTAATAGTTTATACATACTATTAATATAATATTTTCAATGAATTCATCTATTTCTTTTTGCCTATTAAATGTGGCTATTTGGAAAATTACAGCTCTGTGTCTCACATTTATGACTAGCATTGTGCTTCTACTGGGCAGTGGTGATTTAAGCATTTAAAGACAAGAAAGGCAGAAAGAAAGAAAGAAAGAAAGAAAGAAAGAAAGAAAGAAAGAAAGAAAGAAAGAGAGAGAGAGAGAAAGAGAGAAAGAAAGAAAGAAAAGAAGAAAGAGAAAGAAAGAAGAGGAGAGGAGAAGAAGAGGAGGAGGAGGAAGAGGAGGAGGAGGAGGGGGAAGAGGAGGAGGAGGAAGAAGAGGAAGAAGAGGAGGAGGAAGAGGAGGAAGAGGAGGAGGAGGAAGAGGAGGAAGAAGAGGAGGAGGAGGAAGAGGAGGAGAAGGAAGAGGAGGAGGAGGAGGAAGAGGAGGAGGAGGAGGAGGAGGAGGAGGAGGAAAAGGAGAAAAGGAGCAAAAGAAAAATCTTCAAGAACCAGAATACTAAGTTTGTCCTGGCACATGCTCAGTGAATGCCTGCTTTACTGGATACCAGGTCAATGTTGTTTCTTCAACCTCGCTGTAATGCATCCTGGAATTACAGCAATGAATATACAATCCCAATCTGCCGGAGTACCTGATCTTAAAGGGAATATAAGCGAGACAAAATTTTGCAAACTTTTATATTTTGTATATCCTATTTCTTCTGTGGCCCTAAACTGTGTCAATCTTTGATTTTCTAAGACTATTTTCTAAGCTAGTTTCCTACCTGACTCTGATTAGAACAGTAAACAACAGTTTCTGTTTTGTAAGAGGTAAAAATTAACAGGAGCATTTAATGAAGAGTAATTATACCCTCTTTAGCAAAAAACAAAAGCAAAAAGGAAAGATCCTCCTGCTAATAGACTACAAAGGCATCCGGGGATGAAGATTAACTCAGAGGCATTCACCCAGCATCTATTTCTGCACTGTATGTACATTCTTAGAAAAAACACTGCTGAATCCCGAACCCTTTATGAAGCCCAGTTCATGGTCCTCTACACATGCAAACATGCGTTTATACATGCATACACGTGTACAGGCACGCATGGGTGAGGCAACAATAATGTTCGTGGTTGAACTTTTAACATCTCTGTGTCTCGTCTTCCACCTTCAAGCTTCTAAGAGGTCAACTCCCCACTTGAGCACACAGGGCTTGTCTTTGGATAGGAATGAGCTGGTCTAATGTGGGGCACTGCAGAGATACATCTTGGAGAAAATAGAGTCCCTGTCCTGGAGGGCAGGGAAGGAGAGTCTTATTGGAAGCAGAGTTAGGTGTCTTTGGAGGGGCAGAGACAGAAACAGCAAACCAGGAGTCATGGTACGCTGTGGGAGACATTGAGATTTGGGCTGTTTTGTTGATAATGGACGAGGGCTGAGACATACCAAGACGCTGAGGAGTCGGAAGACAGAGTCATCAGTGGAGGAAAACCCCTGCACTGATCTTTGCTGGAAGGCTTGCTGGAAGTTCTATTATCTCTTAGTGACTTCCTGAGAGATTTCCGCGAGAATTTAAAATGGCTTTCCTTAACATGTGCTATCTGCCAGCGGTAGAGTTATTTGACCCTGGCGAGAACAGCCCCAAGGAGCTTCACTGTCGCCAATTCTGGGGCTACTTCTCAGCTCCAGTCAGGTCGGGCTTGACTGAAGACTGTTCAAGAATGTAGTCTGGCAGCATGTGTGCTAGATAAACCCTGGCACCGCGACCCTAGCAATGAATAAGTACTGGCTGAATTAAAATCCGTACAGTTTAGAGCAACACCTACTGTTGGTATCTTTGAACACTAAATAGGTACACACAACATCAGATTGAACAAAGGTGCCGCTGTGGTTCTAGGTGGTGGTAAAGAACCAACCCAGGTATTCCCAAATCTTCACAGCTGTGGTCCAAAGAGCCAGCCTTTCTCACCTAAAAGCGGGCTTTGGTCATCTCTCCTTCATCAGAGAAGTTTCTTTATTGAGTGAGTGGCGGTTAATACAGGAAATCACAACTGGCAAGGAGAGACAATATGTGACTGTGACCGTTCTATATCATGTCATTCCTTAAGGCTCAGGGACCTTAAGGACCTCAAGGACCCGTAGCATGTCATTCCTTGAGGCTTCAGGAAGAGGGGGCAGAAAGATTATAAGAGAATCGAAGTGAAAAATTGCCTGCTGGGCATGACACGAAAACTGAACTCATGAGCTCAAAGCAGCTCTGGCCAGTAAGCACACTAGCTCGTGGAGTGGGGAGGGGCTCTAATTAGTTGGTGGCTTCTGCCAGAGGGAAAAATCAATTCTCTTTTAGGGTGTGGCTCCTGATAGGTTGACCATGCTCTACCGAATGGGCCCTTATGTAGAACTATATGTACAACACAAATTAGAGCAATGGGTCACTGAAACAACAACAACAACAACAATAATAATAATAACATAGAGGAGGAGGAGGAGAAGGAGAAGGTGATGGTGGTTTGAATATGCTTGGCCCAGGGAATGGCACTATTAGGAGATGTGTGGTCTTGATGGAGAAGGTGTGCCACTCTGGATGTGGGCTTTAAGACCCTCATCCTAGCTTCCTGGAAGCCAGTCTTCTCCTGTTTGCCTTCAGAACAAGATGTAGAACTCTCAGTTCCTACTGCACCATGCCTGCCTGGATGCTGCCATGTTCCTGCCTTGATGATAATGGACTGAACCTCTGAACCTGTAAGCCAGCCCCAATTAAATGCTGTCCTTATGAGAGTTGCCATGGTCATGGTGTCTGTTCACAGCCATGAAAAACCCTCTCTTAGATAAATAATAAAGCACACACACAAACACAGAGCAAATGGAGGGTGGGAGGTGAAGGTAGGCCTAGGAGGAGCTAAGGGGCTGGGGCTGGGGGATGACCACAATCAAACACATTGTAGAGAATGCTCAAAGCGTTAACACGATGCTTATTACAAATCAACTGTTTTTTCTCAATAAGAAACAACGTAGTCTCTCCATTTCAATATACTAGGTTGCTACATTTAAGGTCCACTCCTCTTCTCGCTTCAAAACAGCAAGTGGAAGTTGCTTAGCTTGAGACCTTCGTACTGTTGGATCAGGGTAAGACAGGAAATGGCAGGGAGACGAGGTCTACAAAGGCCTGCTCAGGAGAGGTTGTGCAGTTGTGCACAGGTCACGCGGTAGCAGCATTAGATGGTTGGGTCGTTCGTTTTAGACCCCTGTCCCAGTCCCAGACTGAATGATTCTATTTGAATTCCTGAGCATCTCTAGCCTCTAAGGTCCCTGGGCAGTCCTGATGCTAAGAGACAAGAAGCCTCCACTCAGCTTGTCCTAAGCGCTCTGTGTGGCCACTTCCTATCCCTCGTATTTGATGGCTAACCAGGCTTCCAGGCCTGTAAGTTGGTTCCTAGTCTGAGGCTACTGGAGGTGGAAGCTGCCTCGCTTTGATCCTAAGTAGGGAGACCTGCTGCTCTGGTTGACCTGGTCATCCCCAGGTCATGATGTTATCTTGGGAAAATTATGACTTAGCTCTTACTTTCAATCTTTAAAGACAACACAGTACATCAAATGGCCCCTTTGTACATAGAAACTAGAAAAGCTAAGTCGTATATTTTCTGGGATTTCTTTCAGTGACAATATTAATATTGCCCTTCTGAAATGTAATTTTCTGTTTATCAGATGAGGTTTAAAATGACCTCCCATCAGACCACTCTCACACCCACCCTCTCCAGACTCTAGAATATTTTCTCCACTCCTCTGCACGGAGGCTGCCACCGGAGAAGTTCTGTTACTTGTCCTGTTTTGTGGCTGGAAACTCGGGGAGCATATCCTGAAGTTCTGTGCGAGTGGACCATCCTGGGCTTTCTCCAGCCTCGGCGGATTAGTGAAATGGTCTACGACATATAATGTCTATAGGAAATAAGCTAAGGCAATGGCAGGCAGGCACTTCCAGATGGACCCGTATATACTGATCAGGATAAACCTCCAATCACTAGGAGGGAAATGCTGGCCCCAGGTCTTCTAGATATTAAGCCCAAATGCAGGTTTCACATAGAGAAATGCAGAGGCCAGAAACTGCCAGCACCCTTTCCCCCTGCTCCACATCTTCCTGACCAGGCTCCGACCTTTTATCCTAATGCTATAGGAGTTGCAGTGTCTGCTATACTTTGCTTTGGGGTTCTAGACTTCCTCTTCCTCTTCCTCTTCCTCTTCTCACTCTCAGCTCAGAGGATCCTCTCACCTTGCACTGACCCCTCCTGGTGCAGCTCTTCCCAGATTCATTTGTGAGGGTGGTGATCCTCCAAGAGCACACAGCAGTACTTAGGACACCACCTCCAGGTAGAGACTCCCAGGCCAATTCACTGGCAGAACCGTTGGGAGTGGCCATTAAGCATAGCTTGCTTCTGTCTTAGGGCATGATCTTATCTGCCCTGTTCTCATCCAAGTCTTGGTTTCTCTGCAAGATTGAGGATAGGAAACAGTTGGAACTTCTCTGTTTTCGCATTACACTGGGGCTTCTTCCTCAATCCCTTCCCTTCCATCTGACTTCCACACGTTTCCACAGCCTCGATTCCTACTCACACGAGTTGCTAAATTTGTTCTGGAGCCAAAGTTCTCACGCGTATTACTAAATACCAAGCTTTAGGGCTGCAAAAACTCAGTTCAACGAAGCAGAGGCTGCAAACACAGATGACCAGAGGCAAACTGACAGGTGCTAGATCATCTGGGTGGGACGTGGGACAAGCTGTCACACACCTGCTACATTTCAGGCATGCGCAGTCAACTGAAGCCTTAGAGGAAGGCTAACACCTGACACCACCGTTTTGCATTTTCTCCAAAAGAAAGAAACCGGCATTCCTATAAGCAGCCTACTATTTTTTTTTAATCTATTAGTTTTGAAAACATTGTTGACTAACTTTTAAGGATCCCACAGTCGCAGTCGCTCAATGCAACGTGTCCCCCCCCCCCCCCCCCCCCCCCCGGGCAGGACCTTCCTCTCTGATTTGCTGTTTGCAGTGGCTCTTAGAAGAGGATTTGCAGACGAGCCTTTGTGCTTTGTGTGGTTTGAAGACCGGAGACATGATTTGGAGTAAATCAACAGGAAGCAAAGCAGTGCAAAATCCTACAGAACAGCCTGGAAACCTACAGTTGCTGGTGTTTACGCATAGAAACAACAGGAAGGACCACGGGAACGCCTATTAAATGGCAAACAGCCTCTTAAGAAAATCTTTTAATGAAAGGATATTTTAAACATCCTCTAAGAGGTCCACTGGGCATTCTTTTGTGTCTGAACACCTCGTTTTTCATAGACAAGAGGCCTCTAATTGTCTTCTACTTTGAAACATCCTTGTCAGCAAGGATATCGAGAAGGCTGTAAAAGTTGGTGGTGAAGTCAGTTTCCTATCCCTTATGACAGTTTACGTTTTGAATGACAACTAAGGTTATCTATTTACAGAGCCTGTAGCTCTATGCACAAACAAGGCGAGAGGAAAAACGCATTATCTCCACGAATACTAGACATTATCTTTTAAAAAAGACAAAAAAAAAAAAAAAGTAAAGCTTTAAATAAAAACTCTTTCAACATAGGTTGGCAAAAATGGCCAACTGACTAAAATTCTAGAACCGAGTTTTTCAACCTCAGTGCTGTTGACCTATGAGTCAGGTTTGAAAGTGGGCTCTGCCCTGTGTGCTGTAAACTATTTAGCAACGGTCCTGGCCTCTGCCTACTAGATACCAGTGGCACCCTCCCCAGACCATCGCTAACACCCGGATGGCACCAAATATCCCTTGCCCTTGACTGAAAAAGCTTCACTCCAGGGAACTTGCATGTGGCAACTCGGATTCGGAGCCTCGAAAGCCCTGGAATGGCAGCTCACATCAAAAGAGAGATATTAGAAGAGCCGGCACCATGGCTTTCCTCCAGATCACACTGCAGAGATCAGAAAGGGAGCCAAGAGCACCCAGTGGCGGGAAAGTTGCTGTGGGTGACAGGGTTAGAAAAGGCCCACAGTGAGAAGTCACCTCTTCTCACTGTCAATAATACCTCAATAAGGGGGAACTGAGAGAGACTGAGCCAGGGGATGAATAATCTGGGAAGATTCCAAATTCCGGATCCAGGCTACGAACTTCTATCTTAAAGGTAAATTTCAAACACCCAGAGAGAAGGGATGGTTTGGAAGTTAGATGTGAAACAGGGAAAATTCTTTTCCATCGTTTTCAAATCAAAACTCTTTTCAGGAAAACTTGAAAGGTCATCATCAGTAACTCTCCTCCCCCCCCCCCCTTTTGGTTATGGAGGAAATCATCAATTCGATTTCTCAGTAGACCTCATAAACATAACCGTCTCCATGCCAGAGCAGAAGTTAAACAGCTCTGTGATCCTCAAGGCAATATGCACTAGGAGGTCTTCGTGCCAAGTCACGAGAGCAAGTGCACAAAGGCAAATCAAGTAGAGGATGTGTTGTGTGCACTTACAGTTTTGACAGCACTCTTCATCAAAACAGCTCCAGTTTTCAAAGGCGAGACTCCTTAATGTTTCTTATATTGCTTTTCTGGAAGGAGATATATAGGGAACACTAAGATTTTGGTTGAGTTTTGGGTTATTTAACTTGTTCAAAATTGCGTCTTCTGGGCTTATTTTTGTGGTATATTATAAACGTAAACTCCATCTTGATGGCCCGGCCCGGTAATGGCGGATGCATGTCATTACACTTGCACTTAGATTCTCCAACAGAAGTCAAGTCAAAGGCTCATCAGGGGCTCCAAAGGCTCACCAGGGGATCCCATTAGCAATTATGTCCCAATGCTCTTCCACCGTTTACAATAAATGCACCACACTGATAGAAGACATTAATAACAGAGAGGCTGTGAGTTGCTGTGAGTTCCGGTGAGGGCTCCGAGTAGAATTCTCTGCACTTTCTATTCTCTCTTCTTATAAACAGAAAGGCAGCTAAAGTTCTGTAAACTCCTCAACACACATTTTGTAAATTTTATAGTCAAGCCCTCCAGTGCTAAAATCCTATCTTTGGAAAAGGCCCCGGAAGATGGACCGCATCACTGGTTATTTTTTTCACTTAATGCTTAAAATTAAGAAGAGATGGGGCAAGACCTCTTTAAAAAATCAAAAACAAAAATAATCATTTTATTCATTCACATTTCAGATGATGTCCCTCCCCCCTTACTGGTTACGCCTCCACAAACTGCCATCCCACCCCCTCTCCCCCTCATGGCTCTATGAGGGTGCTCTCCCATGCACTCACCTCTGCTCCTGCCTCCCTGCTCTAGCATCCCCCTAGGCTAGGGCATCAAGCCTCCATAGCACCAAGGGGATTGCAACCCCAGAGGAAGATGTATCAATTAACCAGACCATGCAGAGCTCCCAGGGACTTAATCGCCAACCAAAGAGTGCACATGGAGGGATCCATGGCTTCAGATACATATGTAGCAGAGGCTGGCCTTATCTGACATCAATGGGAAGACAGACCTTGGGTCCTGTGGGGACAAGACCTCTTCACAAAAGCCTGACCATGGGGAATTCTTACCCAAACTCTTGAAAACTCAATTTGAACCTTGCAAATAGTGGTCCTCAACATGCATATTTTTTGGCCTTCTCTTCATTTCAGCAATTTCTCAAGAGTTTGTATTTTCTCCTTCCTGGAGAACTTTGAAAGGAGAGTTCACTTTGTAATTGCTTGCAATGCATCAGACATGATAGGTAGAATTTGCGTCTAATTTACAGCGGCTTAGTGCTAGCCAGGGAAAGAGTAACATGGTGAACCAGACAGCCTTTTCTTGGTCTTTAGGAAATAGCCAGCAAGGTGTAAAGCTGACGTATAGTAAATTTGTTTTCTCTGTGACATTCTGCTCACCCTGCCTTAATAGCTGTAGATCTCCATTTTACTCTCTGCCACAAAGGGAACTTTTTCAATGCAGATGTTTCTTGGCTGGTTGTCAAAGGGGAATCTCCAGGCTCACTAAGACCCTCATCAGTCAGGGAAGGAAGGCTCACAGCACAGGTTCATCCCAGATGTACTGAGGATTCCTAATGCTGAGACCCTTTAATACAGTTCCTCCTGTTGTGTTGACCCCCCAACCATAAAGTTATTTTCATTGCTACTCCATGACTGTAATGTGGCTACTATAATGAGTCATGATGTAAACATCTGTGCTTTCCAGCACTCTTAGGCAACTCCTGTGATAGGGTGGTTTGGCTATCCCATCCCATAAAGCATTGTGACCAACGTTGAGAACCACTGGTCTAGATGGCGTTTTACAGCGTACCATGATAACAGAAAGGGACGTACAAAAGCAACTCAGAGAAAATCCACTGAACGCAAGGCAAACCTGGAGTCATGGGATACTCAATACCCAATCAGGAGGCACAGGTTCCACCGAGGCTGTGGGACTCTGTGCAGATCACTAGTTTGAGCCTCCATGATTGTGGGGAGGGGCAAAGTAAGACTCTTCAGGTTCCTGGCGAGAGGGCAAGGAGGAGCAGGTTCAGAGCAACACACTTTTACCATTTCAAAAGGTTTCATGGTTCTAAGAAGCTCGACAGAGGAAAGAAAGGTAACTAGATTTTGAGGTCAAAATTTGCATTTCCAAAGCACTAAAGAAGAAATAAGTGGTATTTTGAAGTAAGACTAGAAGCTATTTTTAGAGATGGAAGGGAGACACAAAGCATCAGAGAGGGGCTCGGGCTTCCTCAGCGCTGTGTACGAGCCTTTATTTACATTTGCGGCAGTAAACAAAATCTGTGTTTTAGGCTGTGGTTGGTGTGGAACGAAGGCTGCTTATATTAGTATATGTATTTTTTTCCTGCACAGTGCAATATTTTAAAAATAAATGAATCACACGGAAGCAAAGTAGATACATTTTTGACTAATTTAAATATCTGTGTATCTCTTGGGGAATATTGAGAAATCTCAACTTTTGTGAACTGGTGTTTGGGTTCTCTCTCCCTCTCTCTCTCCCTCTCCCTCTCTCCCTCTCCCTCTCCCTCTCTCCCTCTCTCCCTCTCCCTCTCCCTCTCCCTCCCCCCCTCCCCCCTCCCCCTCCCCCCCCCTCTCTCTCTCTCATTGTTTAATACAAATTCCGCGAGAAGGAAAACTTGCTATCAAACTAACATAGCAAATGCATCCTCAGCTATGGAAGGTTCTGTCTCCTGGCTCGACTGCTGTTTCCATGATTAATTACTAGATAGACGGGGAAAAATTAAAGTTGGACTCCAGAAGCCACTGCCAACAGAAGGCATAATATGTTTATGGCGTTATAAAATTTAATTTACTGAAATTTATCTTCCAATGCTTTTCAAACCTGCAAGTGCTGTGTAAAATGAGATATACGGGTAAATTCCGAAGTAAAGCCCGGGCTCCTGGGACTCCATACACCTTTGATCTTGTCACAAATTGGCTCCTGGAAGCCAAGTCTCCAGCACTCGGGTCTCCGGGGACCTTCCCCCTGAAGCATCTCCAAACAAATAAAGTAGCTGAGACAGACGCTAGGCCCAGACAGAATGGCAACTATTTCACAAAATTAACCCCAAACGATGTGAACAGACAATTCCCCGCATGTCATTATGTCTCTTTCCACCCGCCACCCCCGCACCTCCCGTGAAATCCTTCTATAGCTTTGGCTTAAACGCAATAGATAGAGGTATTCGGCCTGGGCTGGCGATATTTCTGATACACATTTCAATAGATTATCCTGAATTGGCCTCCTGGAAGCAGTTAGGCTGACCAGCTTTGCAAATGTCTCTGCCAGCCCTCGCCCTTACCTGCCCACACCCGGCGCTAATGGATGAGAGCAGGGGGCGATGGTAATCACCGTCTGTCTGCCAGGCCCTGGGTGTGCTGCTCCCGCGTTTGCACAACAGCCCTGTCTGGAGGGGTGGGGGAAGAAAGAAAAGAATGAGGAGTGTAATTCAATGAATCCTTGGGAAACAAGCTCCAGGCTTTCTCTTTCTTTTTAAAGGAGAAATGATATCAGAAGAAGGATTATGAAAAAGAGTTAGTAAAAATAGGATCATTGTGAATTAGAAGAGCGAGGGCATTTCAAATTGAATTACACAGGATCATGGCAATTAGAATTGGAAAAGATCTTTCAGTCTCTCTCTGTCAAAGCATGATCACTCCCAGTGGTATATTCTTCCGAGCCCAGTCCAGTCCAATTTTGAATGATTCAAGTGAAGGAGCATCCTCTCTTCTCTTGGGATATCACTTAACAGTCAAAAATAGCTAACTGCGAGGGCATGCCCGCGTGGTTTTTTTTCCTGTGCCTTATTTCCATTATTATGTTTCATATTTCCCCCAATCCATCTTAAAATTATTTGAACTTAACTTTGAGTGATTATAGTCTACATTTTAAATGATTAAACCCAGCTGACTCTGAGTCTTCGTAGCTAGGCTAACTTGTCTCTCACCCTCTCTTTCTTGCATGCGTTTCTCCCATCTATACTTAGACACACACCTAGGGATCCCGTAAACACACTTACCCATGCACACGTACCATATACATAGTATTTTATACTGCTTCATTTTCTTGGGAGAAATAAAAGCCCATGGTTTTCAGACAATTCGCCAATTAAACGATGACAAAAATCAACAATCTGTTCCTCTAAAGCTGATAAAGGGCAACAAGTATAAAGTTAAATGTTTTACTTTGTGAGCATATTTCTTTCACATGGATACAATGTTCTTCTCCTACAATGCTCACAATAAATTATTTGGTATAAATAATGTAGATGCCAAATAGAATACTAATATTATAAACGTGTTTCTAGAGAAAATTAGTCAAAGCTTTCTTGTCATCCATTGAAATACACCAACTTATACTTTCTTTATGGATGGACTTATTGACAAGAAATATGGTTCAAGGTTTGAGTAGGTAGTGGATGCTGGAGGAACAGCTGGTGTCCAAGGTGATGGGACTTGCTTAAAGGTATTTAAGGAGATCAAACAGCTTACATAGCGTTCTTCTTCCTTTTGTAGAACTGCCCCAATGTATTTTCCACACTGGTCAATCTACGAACTAATGTCCAAAACAGGGAGGAAAATAAGTGTACTAGAAAAAAAGGAGAAGAAGAAATACAAATGAATGAACTTTTTTTAAAAAAGGGTAGAATTCACCATTTCCATGAGGATTTTATGTTACTAATTCATGAAATCTCCAAGCTGGGATGTATCTTAGAAATCATGGAATCATAATCAGTGATGTAGCAGTCACAGTCTGAAAACAATAGAGAGCTTTGTATAAAACTTTAAACTTTTAAATGTCTTTATTAATTAAACCTTTGTGTGTGTGTAACATGTTTCTGTTTTCAAATTCCTTTATAAATATTTTTCATTTCACTTTTTCTCTGTTTTTTGTTTTTTTTTTTTTTGTTTTTTTTTTTGTTTTGTTTTGGGGATTGGACTCAAAGTCTTGTGGGTGCTGGATAACTGCTTTGTCACTGAGATATGCACTAACCCTCCTTCATAAATCTTCCAAAACATGTTAAAAAAGCAATGTTTAAAACTCGGAGATCGGGCAGGGAGAGACAGGCGAAGACGTGGCTATTCATTTTTGTGAGAAGGGGAAGGTGAAGGTGAATGAACTGAATGGGAACGGTGAACAAGTTTGGAACGTTCGGTATATACTCAGCATCAGCATAAACACTCGACATAATTTAATTCAGGGATCTCTTACTTCAATATGCACTGCCCACATTTATCGGATGATGATTCTGAGTCACGATGTATTAGTATCGAAGTCGTTTCACAGTGGGGCTGAGTCATAAACCCAGAAACTAACACTTACATCTATGCAAGAGGAGCATTGATGACACACAAGTCAAACTGCCCTCTAAACCCATGAAGGCATCAGTAGTTGGAGGACCTGTCATGGTGGAAGGAGTGAAAGGAAGACTGAGTGGTTGAAAGACTCTCGGGAAAAGATTTAAGATCTATTTTACTATGCCAAATGAATCAGAGATATAGAAAAAAAATGTGTGTAGAAACTAAATCTTCTTGGGGGATATTTAAAAAATCTGACACTTGTTTTTTCGTAACGGAGCCAACCAACCTGATCGTGACACTGTACTGCCTGTCTACAAGGTTCTCCTGTGTATGGAAGGCTTGCTTCAGGCCTTCTTGTTGATTACGTCAACTCTTGATAATATGCTGGTTTTTTCTAGTGGTTTTAAGTGTGTGTGTGTGTGTGTGTGTGTGTGTGTGTGTGTGTGTGTGTGTGTGTGATTAGTTTTGCTGAATATTGTACAATGAGTGCAAAACAATATTGGATACTGAGGAAAATATTGTTTGTAGATACATGTAAAAATGAAAGTTGTACCTCTATCTTAAACCATACACATTGATAATGGACCAGACATCACAACGGGATACATCACAATTTCTATCCCAATGGAATTATGAGGTATCATAGTAGTTTTTGTCCTCGAATATTCTGTATCAATCTATTTCAAAATATTGCATATTTTATCACTTCAAAATCATATCGATATCACTGCTATAATCAAATCAAATCATAATCAATAACCTTACATAAGTCATGAGATTCATGTATGTGGATAGCAACATAAGAGAAAAATAGGCATAGCAACCACAAATACCCAACAGCAATGGCCACTATTGGTACTTAGGATAAAATTCTTGTGGTTACCCACCCTCTTCTCTCACTATATATACATTTGGGGAAGAAAAAACTGAGATCAGCTCTTTATGTTTTCCCAATGGCTCAAGTGTTGAAGGCTTGATCCTGCAGTAGTGTTCAAAGGAATTGAATAATGAGAGCTTCGATTTCATCAATGAAACCATTATAGATGACTAGACTTTCAGGAACCAGAGGAAGTAGGCCTTTAAAGTATGCCCTTGTTACCTTTACTACTTCTTCTTCTTCTTCTTCTTCTTCTTCTTCTTCTTCTTCTTCTTCTTCTTCTTCTTCTTCTTCTTCTTCTTCTTCTTCTCCTTCTTCTCTTCCTTCTCCTCCTCCTCCTCCTCCTCCTCTCTGCTTCCTGGTTGCAATGAGGTAAACAGCCTTGCTCTGTCATGTTCTTCTGTCATGGTGTATCTGCCTTACCCACAGGTCTAATGGAGCCAATTGACCATAAGCTGAGGCTGTGAATCAAAACAATTCTGGAGAGGTTAAGGGTACTGACTGCTCTTCCAGAGGTCCTGAGTTCAGTTCCCAGCAACCACATGGTGGCTCACAACCATCCATAGTGAGATCTGGTGCCTTCTTCTGACCTGTAAGTATACATGCAAGCAAAACACTATACATAATCAATAAATCTTTAAAAACAAAACAAAATAGAAAAAAACCCACAATTCTTCCTACCCTTAAACTGTTTATCACAGATGTCTGTCATAGTGACAAGAAGCTAATTAACATGATAGCGTAATGTGGCCACCTTAGGTACCCAGTATAGATTTCCAAAATAATTCTACTGTGTAACATTTGACCATACTGATTGTTTATGATTTATAGGCCATTATATTATCATTAGACATTATATTTATTTTAATTTTAAAGTGGTTATTAGGGACGGAGAGTATGATTATAATCTGAAATAGGTAAGGTATTTCATTCTTATTGCAAAATTGGCTTCAGACATGTTTTGAGAATTTACCTTCATGGCAAGAGATACGAAAAATACCTTCATTGCTGATCTCTAGAAACTAGAAAATTATCATTTTTATAAGATCCTCAGCAATAAAAGGGATAATTGTAATTTATTAGTTTAAATTTGAATTTTTCCTGTGTGTGTGCACGTGTGTTGAATGTGACTATATGCGTGTGTATATTTCTATGGGATGTATGTGTGTATGTTTATGTGTGTATGTGTGGAGACTAGAGATCAACCTCTGATGTCATTCTGTGTGCCATCTACCTTGTTTTGCGAGCCAGCCTCTCTAATTGACCTGGAGCTCACCAGATAGACATGGCTAGCTGGCCGGAAAGCCACCAAGACCTGCCTGTCTCTACCGCCTCAGGTGAGCAAGAGCCACTACATCCCGTTTTCTCCTTTCTACAGCCTTAGAATCAAACTCCAGTTGTCATGATTGTGTGGCAAGCTCTTGACCAATTCAGCCACCTCTCCAGCCTGTTCTCAGACTTCTCTGGGACTGTTCTATGGCTTATAAATATCCGCCGTCACTCCTGGCTTTGGTTCCGAGTGATGCTGATGGGTGATTGGGTCAGAAGAGCCCTAATTTCATCAGCGGGTTAACTCAATGATGAGTTCATACTAAACGGGCTATTAGAAGGTGGGATCTGGTTGGCTAAGTAGGGTAACCGCGGGGCATGGCTTTAAAGAGTACAACATATCCCTACCCACTTTTCGTCTCTTTCTGCTTCCTGGTTGCCGCCTAGTGAACTGCCCTGACTAACCAGGCCCTTTCTACCATTGTTCTGCCTGGCCTCAAAGCAGTGGATCCAGTCAACCACACCTTTGAAGCCTGTGGAGTCACGAGTCAAATGCATTCTTCCCTTAAGTTGCCCTTTTCAAATATTATCACGAAGGAAAAAAATGGCTTACCGTCATTTTTATTTCTTCCAGATATGAAAGCCCATTTAAGGCTGCCCAGTTTTCATTGCAGCATTCTTCCTTATTCTTATCGATGTACAAAGATACTAAGAAGTTAAGGATATGAAGAAAGTTTGCAATTTCCTCTCCTGTTTTCCTAGTAAATTATGTTTGTCTACATAAAGGAGGGTGTGTGAAAAGACAGACGAGTGGAAAACACAGGTCAAAAGGCTCAGGAGAAGGCTTAGACTGACTTGAAACTCCAGTTTTCAAAGTTAAAGATGGACATTTTTTAAATCAAGATAGAAGTTGTTCCCTGGTTAAGATAGACTTGGGAACCTCTCTATGTATCAATTTGCATTACATAGAGAAGGCATTAACAGAATGCCGGTTCACCTAAAAATTTAGGAGCTAATTCCTGAAATGAAAATGAAAAAAACAATCTTCCTTTTAAGAACGGATGTGTCTTTTGGCTAAACACGGATGAAAGCTTCTCCTCATAAGGCATAATAACTCCTGCAGGCTCACAGCAGTAAAACTAAGTCAGCCTTAAAGTATCCTATTACAATAAAATCAAATTTAACCTCTTAAACTCAAGGCATAAATCACTCATTTCTCTTTCAAACAATTTGTGAGTATATTATCATAAATACTACCTGTCAGAAGACTGACAGCTGTCAGTAGCTAAAAACTATGAATAAAATTGAAAATGCATTTGAATAAGAGAACCATCATAGCATTTTTTTCTTGATAGGTAACGATAATAAAAGGTTATGACAGACAAGAAAAAGAATCTCAGACAGTTGAAATCAAGAAAACTTTCTTTAAATTAAAGGCAAAAATCATCCTCAACGGAGTTTTATTTTCACAAAACTAACAGTCAGTAAAACAGCTATTGGCCCTTAGTAATGTGTAGCGAAGGCAAATTATGTTTACTTTTTGAATTTTTTTTAAATCAAAAGTATATATTGGATTGCGGGGAATGATTTTAAAACTGCGCTATCCAGGCTTATATCTCTGCAAATGATCCTGGACCTTCATTAATATTTCTCCAACAATATAAAATTAATGTCTTCTGAGCTTTAAGATATACTTTTAATCATTTACTAGTGTGAATACACTCAAATGTTTTTGAAAAGACATGAATGACCCCGTATAGTTTACATAAAAGAAGCTTCTCCCACATTTTCAGACTCATTGTGTCTCTCTTTAGCAGTTCATGATTTAAAGAACACAGCGTTGTGTGCAACGCTTGCATCGATCTCAAGGGCACCGTGCTAAGTGGGAAAAAGCTGACCTCAGATGGTCCTATGCTTTCCAATTCCACTTACATAGCACCCTTGAGATGACAGGCATGGAGATGGAGGGAAGACTGTTAGTTGTCAAGGAACAGCAGTGGAGGTGCTTGTCGCTAATAAAATCGGCAGCGTGAGGAAAGTTCCTCAGTGTTGCTTTTGTGTCTTGGCTATGGCCGCAGTTGTAGGATAGCTATCTATACACGAGATAATATCGCATGGAACAAGGGCCGTACACTCGTGACTGCATGTCAAAACTGATCAAAACCTGAAGTCTGCAGTCTGTGGAGCAGTTCTGTGCCAACACGCGTTTCCTGGTTTTGATCTTGCACTGCAGATCAAATGATGGCATTGTCACCATTGGGAAAAACTAATGGAAAGATTCCCAGAAACCCAGTGCGTTAATCTTGGAACTTTGTATCTAATTACTTAAAAATTAAAGAAAAAAAGAGTCTGAAATTCCAATATCTACCTATTACATTTTATCATATGTAGGCACTTGTCAGAAAGGAAGCAAACTGCACGTCCTCAGCAGCCAAATTGTCCATCACACGGTTTATGTACCGGTGAATTTATTCTCCTTGATGGATAATTCCTCGAACTCTCATTCGGTGCTGACTTACTCTTCAAACACATTTGAATATGTGAGGTTACCTGGTTTTCACAGGTATGAGTACAGCAGATGTATTCATCCGATCAACTAGGTAGTTACTCATTCCTTTCTCAAAATGAAGATACGCGGCCTGAAATTCAGCAGAGAATGAGCTAGACAAGGGATGTATCAATGTGGGAATCTTACATAACCCTTGGGAAAACATCCTTCTGCTCTTCCCAATGGAGATCTAATAAGTGCGATGTGGGGGGGGGGGTCGTGGAAATTGTCCTAAAGACAATGAAGAACCATCAAAGAGTCGTGAAGCCAGGGTGTGGGATAAAGGGTGGGGTTTTGTTTTGTCAGATTTCATAGTTTTCAGTGTGAAAAACTTGAGGGCAAAAATGAGTCAAGAAGTTGTGGTAAAAAAAGATAAAAAAGGAAAAGATGAAAGGTCAATGAAAGTAGAAAGAAAAAAAATCAACAGAGAAAACCAAAAGTTGGAAAATATCAGTAATTCTGACAAAATTCTACAAAGACTAAGAAAGAAGAGAAATAGTACCAATGACTAATATCGGTAACCAAAGGTCATAATTATGATTTTGTTGGGGGTTTAAATGAACAGGAATGTTCAGGAATACCATGAACAAGTAAGTCTTCGTTCACACACCAAACAATCCTGGATGACAGAGATCATTACCTTGAAACAACCTTCCAAGCCTCGCACGAGACGAAATGAATGGTAGATAGAGGCTTATGTCTCTGAAACGCATTGCATCCGTGACTCAGAACCTTCCCAGTCAGAAGCAAGACTAAAAAGGTTCACTGGTAAAGTTCACCAGAAGATTTAAGGGATAAATTACATGGATTCTCCAAAATGTCTTTCAGAGGGTGAAAGCAGAAGGGATACCTCCTACCCCAGCTACCCAGCCGACCTCATTGTTATAACTAAAGCAGATAAGACACCGAGTGATCAGAAAGCCAGAGCAACATTCTATGACAACAAAATAGAACCATCCGGAAGGCCCACAACAAACGAAAGAATCAAAGAGATTAAGGGGAGTTTAGGCATAAGGCTCAATCATCTTCAAAAGTTAACTACAGTGATCTCCCATACAGGCAAGCAAAAAAGAAAAATCCCACCACTACCCAAAGAGTTAGCACATGCCTAAGCTCATCCAAAGTTTAAAATCCCCATCAAAATAGGACCAAAGAGCCACTTCCTCAACTGCCTCAAAACCATCCAACAAAACATATAAAAAGTTTAGTGTCCTTGTTTAGCTCATGCTTGGGCAATCGTGTTGGTGAGACTTCATGGACAGAACTTCTGAAAATATTTGGAGACACAGTCTTACAGCAAACTCCCCCTCTGAGCCTCTGATCCGAACGGTTCCCCCACCCCTACCCCAACTCCCGACCTTGTTTGCAGTGCCCCCTGGGTCTTGGGTCTGCACCTAAGTTGCCGCGTATCTCCTTTGGGACTGGATTCTACAACCCTGAACTTTGATTGGTTGTTTTCTGTAATGGTTCTACATCTGTTGCAAAGAAAAGTTTATTTTATGAATGAGTTTATTTTATTTTATGAGGACCACACTTGTTTATAGATATAAGGACAAATATGTAGAATAAATATGAGGGATTATGCAGGCTCCAACCCCATACAAAGGACTACAAGTATCTATGGAATGTTAAGAGCTTTAGTCCTACACAGGAAACAAGTACATCAGGTGGACATTCAACCAAATGGTCATCCCTGAAAGCACACATGTTTTTACATATATGCATGCATACATACATACATACATACATACATGTTAATTACAGACTAGGCAGATTGTATTTATATATTCAGGAATTATATATTTATATACATATATACATTAAGTTTGTAACAACGATTTATGAAAAAAGAAGCCATGAGTAGGAAAGTGAGCCAAGAGGGGTGCATAGAGGAAGGAAACGGAAGGCGGAAGTGATGTAATCATATTTTAATTTCAAAAGTTATATATGCATATGCATATACATATATATAATAATGACTGCTAATGAAAAACTAAGATTTTCCAACAAAAATTAGAAACGAGGTAAAGATGCTTCCTGTGACACTCCTTTTCAACTCTGTGCAACATCCCTAACAAACAAGACAAGGGGAGGGGACAATAGGCAAATACATGCAGAACACAAGAATGAAAATGTCTTTGAGTAGAAAATTCCAAGGCATTAGCATTAAAATGTGCTGAACCAATAACGGTTGTAGGATTAGAGAATCGCATAAGGTTCATGTGTAAAAGTGGCTCGTCTTTCTCTATACCAATAATTATAGCATGGCATTTGAATTTTAAGATGTGTTACCATTTATACTAACATCCCCAACATCAAATATTCAAGTATAAATATAGAAAGATATATAAAGGGTCTATATGAAGAAAACTAAAAAAAAAAACTGACAAAAATACATCATCAAAGAAGAACTAAATAAATGCTAAAATTGTCTATGTTCATGGATAAGAAGACTTAATGCAACAAGACATTGGCATTGTATAAATTAATGTATAAATTCATTCTGATTCATTGCAATTTTAATCAAACCTCAGCAGGTTATTTTATATAGGTCAGTAAACCAATTTAAAGTTTATACCGGGGGAGGGGTCAAGAATCCAGAATTATCGACTTAATACTGAACGAAACGATCAAAGTTGGAAAGTGGACATCATTGTAGTTCAAGACTTAGCTTTAAGTCTACAGCAATAAAATCAGTGTGGAATCAGTGAAGGGAGACAGTCAGACCAGTAAAACAAAATGCAAAGCCCCAAATCAGACCTGCACAAATAGTCTACTAATCATTAGCAAAAGCAACATGCGCTAACGTAACAGAGACAGTCTTTGAACACATGAAGCCAGAACATCTAGAAATCCACATGTAAAATCACAGAGACGCAGACCTAACACTTTCCACACACACACACAATTAACTCAAGATGAATCGCAGGCCCAAAAGGGAAATGCAAGAACTCTTGTACTCCTAGAAGGTAGCCTAAGAGAAAACCCAGATGACCTTGGGGATGGAGACGACGTTTTTGATGGTGCGATTCATGAAATAAATAATTGATGACCCGAGCTTCATTAAAATTAAAGACTCTGTGAAAGAGAATGTCAAGATAATGAAAAGACAAGTCTGAGAAAATATTTGCAAATGATGCATCTGATAAAGGACTGTTGGGTAAAATACAGAAAGGACTCAGAGAGAGAGCTGAGTGGAAGACTGGCTCTTGCCTAGCTAGCTTTGGGAGACCTTGAGTTCGCCAAGCGGTCCCAGCATCCCCAAAAAAGATATCGATGAAACACCCAAACAATAAGAACATGAACGACTCGTTTACTCGTAGGAAAACTATCTGAACAGACATTTCACCAAAGCAGATTTACAGATGGCCAGTAAGCATCTGAAATGTTCAATATCATATGTCTCTAGGGAGCTGTGAAGTATAGCGAAGAGATACAACTGTCTTACCTACAGCCATAACTCAAAGCTTTGACAATACTGAATACTTAGGAGGATATGAAGCAGCAAGAAATCTTATTGGGGGGGGGCTGTAGAGATAGCTCAGTCATTAAGAGCACTTTCTGTTCTTCTGGAGGATGCAAGTTCAACCCCTGCATTCACATAAGTGGTTCACCTATAACTCCAGCTTCAGGAGTCCAGCACCCTCTTCTGGCCTCCACAATCACTGGCAAGCATATCAGCACACACTCAGATACATACAAAAATAAACAATTTTTTTTGAAAGAGAGAGAACTTATTTACTGCTGGTGGGAATGCCAAATAAAAGAGCTCTTTTGGTTAACAACTTGGCAGGTTCTAAACTATCTAAACCACTCTTACCCGATGACTCAACAACTGTGCTCCTTTGCATTTACCCAAATTAACTGAAAACTTATGTCCACACAAAGAGCTGCACGGGAATGTTTATCGCAGTCTTATTCATAATTGCCCAATACTGGAAACAATCAGAATATTCGTTAGTGGATTAATTGATAAACTGCGGTGCATCTGGACTGTGAGATACCGTTGGGTTCTAAAAAGCAGAGATCTATGAAGTCATGAAAAACACAGAGGAAATAAAAATTCGTATTACTGAGTCAAAGCAGCTACTCTTGCAAAGCCCACACAGCACATGCTTCCAATGTTATAGCATTGAGAGAAAGGCCAGGCAGACCGGACATAGATTGGTTGCTGTGGATTGATGGGCAGGAAGGAGAGGTGAAAAGTAGATCACAGATAGTGTATCTATCTGTGATGCTGTTACAAAATACCTGACTCTGGATATGAAGTAAAGAAAAAGGTTCGTGTCACCTACAGTTGCGGATGCTGAGAGTGGAAGCTAGAGAGGCTTCTGGATACAACCTCTGATGATGATTTTCTTGGCCAGGGCAATGGACAGAAAAAGAAACCGTTGTAGGGAAGACTGTCCCATGGTAGAGAAGCCAAGCCTGTTCTTTCACAAAAGCCTTCCTGCAAAAGCTAACCAGGGTCCCATGAGAATTAATCCCCTTGAGAACATTAATTTCCTCCAAGATCAACTGCTTCAATGTCCTAAACTTTAGACTAACGCCACAGAAGAAGCTTTCCATAGCCTCCCATGTCGCCACCCTGGAGACCAACCTCCAAAATAGGAAGATTTTGGGGAAATACTTAAACTGTATCCAAATTGCAGCAGGTAGCAAGGAGATTGACATCAGTAGAATATTGACTGGTAAATATATGTCTACTTTGCCCCAAATCATACAATGTATAACATCAAGAGTGAGCCCTACTGTAACAGACTTTGAGTGATAACGTGTGTTGACATAGGGTCACTGACAACAGAAGCTATGTCTTTGCGGTCAGTGTTAGAGCAAGTTGGGTGTACATAGGACTAAGCAGTATAAGAACCTCGTAGTTTCCACTCAGTTTCTCTTTGACCATCAAACGCATATATTGTCTTAGAATTTCTGTTTCTGTGACAAAACACCATGTCCAAAATCAGCAAAATGTTTATTTGGTTTATACTTCCATATGCCTGTTCATCACTAAAGAAAAGCAGAACAAGAACTCAAATAGGGCAGGAACCTAGAGGCAGGAGCGGGCAGGAAGCCATCTTGGAGGGGTGCTGCTTCCTGGCTTGCTATCATGGTTTGCTCAGTCTGGTTTCTTATAGAACCAAGGACCACCAGCTCAGGGATGGCACCACCCACAATGAGCGGGGTCTGCCACCATCAAGCACTATCAAGAAAATGCCAGGCTGAAGAGATAATGACTCGATGGTTACAAGCACTGACTGCTCTTCCAGAGGTCCTGAGTTCAAATCCCAGCAACCACATGGTGCCTCACAACCATCTGCAATGGAATCCAATGCCCTTTTCTGGTGTGTGAAGACAACTTCAGTGTACTTATATATAATATACAAATCTTGAAAGAAAGAAAGAAAGAAAGAAAGAAAGAAAGAAAGAGAGAGAGAGAGAGAGAGAGAGAAAGAAAGAAAGAAAGAAAGAAAGAAAGAAAGAAAGAAAGAAAGAAGAAAGAGAACAAACGAACATACCTTACAACTGGATCTTATGGAGTCATTTTCTCCATTGAGTTTCCCTCCTTATAAATAATTCTAGTTTGTGTGTCATGATGATGAAAGATTAGTCAACACACACACACACGGACACACACACACACACCATACATACACACACCATACATACACACACATACACACACACAACACACACATACACACACAACACACACATACACACACATATACACACATATACACACACATACACACACACATACACACACACAACACACACATACACACATACACACACATACACATATATACACACACATATATACACACACATATACACACACACAATATACACACACATACACATACATACACACACATATACACACACAACAGACACATACACACACATACACACATATACACACACATACACACACATACACACACATACACACACATACACACACAACACACACATACACACACACACATACACATATATACACACACATATATACACACACATATACACACACACATATACACACATACACATACATACACACACATACACACACACAACACACACACATACACACAACACACACACATACACACACATATACACACACAACACACACACACTACAACACACACACATACACACACACATATATACACACACACATACACACACACATATATACACACACACATACACACACACAACACACACACACTACAACACACACTACAACACACACACATACACACACATATATACTCACACACATACACACACACAACACACACACATACACACACACACACACACACATGCATGGGCACAAATAAAAAAAAGATACCAAATATGTCAATATACAAATCTATAATATATAAACTAAAATATATTTTAAATTTTGAAAGTAGATACTGCAGTGTCAGATAGTTTTCAAAGCCACATTTAGAATTCTCCCTCAGTCCACTAAACTGCGTGTGAAAATTGAGAGACATTTTGTAGATAAGGTCTGACTGTGTTAGCCCAGGCTTTCCTGGAACTGACTCTGGAGCCCAGGTTAGTCACAGAGATTCTTCTAGCTCAGCACCCAAAGAGGTTTCATGCAATTGCTCTTCAAGGTCATCACTACCACGTAGTGATTTTTTGAGCCTTGGACCAAGGCTTCTCTTCCCAGAAAGGAAACAGAAAAAGATCCTATTTGAGAGTTATAGAGTATACTACTCACTGCTGTAACACTAACGGTTTAAATTTCACAGGTTTAATCATCATTTTTCATTTTTAGAATCGATTTTATTGCTAATCTTAAAATGTAACTTTTAGGTATTTCTACTGAGACTCTAAAATGAGTATAGGCCAACGGTTATTTTTTTTTTTAGTCTAGCATAAAAATAAACATACATAGAAATTCCATTTAATACTAATAGAAAAGACACATTGTGTTTAGAATAATCATGTATTGAGAAAATTGTTTTTTCAATGTTTCTTTTTTCATTTCAGAAGAAATGATTTAGGTACCAGAAGAGAAACCGCACAGTATCTGCTGTCAGGTACATCTTCTGATTGTCTGCAGGTGGTGATGTTTATGAAGAACTAGGCTTTTTTTTTCTTTAATGTTGATCCCCGAGCAGATCTGTGGCTGCCACACAAGTCTGTCCCCCCTTTCCAACTGCACCTGTTCAATTCGAAGATCACATTGCAAATAATGACATAATTATGTGCTTTGGGACATTATTGGTATGTTGTGAGCAGAAGATAATGGATAGAGCACTTTTGTGTGATTTCTAAAAATGTGCCTTGGATAGAGGACCCCAGGAACAATGAGTAGAGATGGATTTTCCAGACTGGGCAAGTCTTAGAGACAAGCAGAGCAGCATATTTAAATGGATTTTCCAGGGTCTCTGAGGTAAAGTCTACCTCACTGTAATGGTTTTTTTTTTCATTTGTTTGTTTGTTTGTTTGGTTTGGTTTGGTGGTGCTGTTGTTATTATTGTTATTATCATTAATTTTTATTTTGTGTGCATTGGTGTTTTGCCTGTATGTGTACCTGCGTGAAGGTGTCAGATCCCCTGGAACTGGAGTTATAAACAAGCCAGGTGGGTGCAGGGAATTGAACCCGGGTCTCTGGAAGAGCAGCCAGTACTCTTAACTGCTGAGCCATGTCCCTAGCCTCCAGATTTGCTTGTTTTTGTTTTGTTTTGTTTTTTATGTCCTTAACAGGTTACCCCATACGTTCACGGAAATGCCCCTTGAAACACTCCATCTTCCCATGCATCTTTCCTTCACATGGAAATCTCTGACCGTAGATCCAATCTCACTCTCCTCCGAGTTTACTTAATTGTCAGTCCTCCAAAGGCTCCCCGAAAAAGGCCTTATAACTATTTTCCCTTCCCTTCTCTGACTTGCAACTACTTATCTGTGCATTGCTCCTCTGGTTCTGGATGGGTAATGAGCTCCCACTAGGACTTGTGCGCTCAGGTCTCTGGAGGGACGTCTGAATGTCACCATGGTGATAGGGAACTACAGCAAAGCCCTTTGAGAAAGGTGATGGAGCCCTAAGGCTGAGATCTACCCCTGGCAACATCAAAGTGCTCTCCCTTGGAAGAGAATAGGAGGTGAATCAAGGTACCAAGCTACATTCTGATTCTTCGACGCTGTGGAGCCTTGGAAACCAAACCTAGCTCATAACTTCAAGAAAATAAAATCTTGGTTTGGCAGTTCATCTCCTCATTCACGTGGAAATCTCGCCAGTGTCGATAACCACCAGGATGTTACCTTCCTGTTACCGAGCCTGGAGGAGTGTGTGCCCACTGGGTCATTTATCTGTCAAGGTTGTTTGGAAATAATTAGTGTTGGAAGAGGTGGTAGAATTAATTACTAATAACATGGTTATATCAAAGTTCTTACCATAGGACAAATAACACAGCCATGTCACCACACCTCATGTTAAAGCCCGGTGGCCAAGGCATGTCCTCGCAGAGATTCTACAGAAACCAGCTCGACTGAGTCTACAGCTCATGCTTGTCACTGATTAACTATTGCGGGCCGCCAGAAAGGAAAAAAAAATTTATATTCTTCACATCTATAAATCTGATTTTTTTTTCATCCTAAACTCTTAGAAAGAAAGTTCTAAACAATGGGTTCTCTAAAATGTCACAGGTGCCCCAGTCTCTAAACAGTCGTGTTCAGGGAACGAATCATTGGTCGGGCTAAATCTAAGGGAACAAACGCTGCCTCCAAGGACTAAGGTTACGGAAATGAAGTTGCAGAGCGCGTTTGAGGGGTGATGAGGAGACACTAAAGGATGTGTGGGGTACACACCGTAATTCTGACTCTTGTCAGAGTGTGTGCGGTACACACTGTAATTCTGACTCTTATCTGTAGAAGCCTTTGTCTATCGAAACCCCAGCATCTCGCCTGCTTTCCTTCTGTTAAGTGGGTCCAAGTACTTCACTCTCGTCTGTCCCACATGGTGCTAAATATGAAAATGCTTTCTATCCCTGGACCATGTCCCCCACAATTGCTTAGAGGAGGAGGCTCTACTGTCTTAGAAGGGAAAGGGAATGTTGGAAGGCATACTAGGAGCAGTTATAGGGGGAACTAGGGAATGTATATGACCATACTTCATTCCCAAGTATACGGATTCTCAAAGAACAACGACCAAAAAGAAAAAAAAATTAAGGAAAAAACTACTCAAAGTATAACAGGGAGAAAAGAAGGGGAAATGGGGAAGAACTGAAAGGGGGAAAAGAGACGGTCCAATAATTTAATAAAAGTATGAACGAAATATGATGAGTATGAATTGGAATTAATACAAATTTTAAAAAATGTGATAAGGTAAAAATATTGCTAAAAGCGTAGTTAAAGGAGGAAAAAAGGAATCACAAAGAACAAAAATTACAGATGAAGTGTCAAAGCAACTTCCGAGTTCTCAGACGTCAGAGACTGACAGCGCATGCGCAGGGTGAAGGGTGGGGCTAGAGGAACTGTTGGTTTCTTCCTATGGTGTATGCTGGTGTTGAGTGTTTCACTATAGCACCTTCCCTTCCTTACTTACCAGAGGCCTCTGTTGGCAATGCTTAGCTTTGCTGTCTGAGGACTAATAAGATTCTCCCATCTTCCTAAGGCTTCCCAAACTGTACACCCAGGGCGGCTACTGTTCTAGCTTAAGTTGTCTTTTAACTGTGTTTGAAGGAAGTGGAGTAAGGAAGCTACACTAAGATACAGATAGCAGCAGACCTGTCATTGTGCTCTCAGATCTCCCATGTGTTCATCACCCTGGTGGGAGGATGCAATTTGGAGTTCCTGGACTCTGTAGCGATGAAGGGGACACGGGGAGATTCAGATGACGATCCATATACAGACCACAGGCTTCGGGCTTCCGTCAGTGCCAACCTTTTTCAGTTAACTGCCTAAGACAAGCTTCTCACAGTCTGTAATTTGCAGCATATTTCTGCCTCATCACTTACTAATGCACAAATTCCTCCTAGGACTGACCCAGAAGGTATGACTCGTTAAGTTCAGGCTTCCCTAAACCTGGTTGTTCCCTGTTCTTGAGTAACTGGAGGGCAAGTTCTTTTGTTTGTTTGTTTGTTTGGTTGGTTGGTTGGTTGGTTGGTTGGTTGGTTGGTTGGGTTGGTTGGGGTTGGTTGGTTGGTTGGTTGGTTGGTTGGTTGGTTGGTTGGTTGGTGGGCTAGTTGATTTGCCTTTTGGTTTTTCAAGACAGGGTTTGTTTGTGTAGCACTGGCTGTCCTGGACTTTTGTAGTCTAGGCTGGAAATCTCAGAGATCCTCCAGCCTCTGCCTCCCAGTGCAGAGATCCACCTGCCTCTGCCTCCAGAGTTTCTGAGATTAAAAGCATGTGCCACCATGACTTACCTGGGATGCTCAGTCTTAAGCAATATGTTCTCTCTTAAATTAGCACTCCATTTCTGCCCTGAGTGGTGCAGACTTACAAAATAGGATTCCTCTCCATTGATGACCAGTTTGTAGGAGGAATGACCAGCTTACCAAAATGCTGGGCTAGATTTGAGGCACTTGAGGGCTGTGGTTCTGTCTTAAAGATAGGACTGTCTGACTCATGTCACCTGGCTTACCTTTGTCCCTTTCCCCAGCTTGGGCGTGACATACATGGGGTGGTGCTAGGCGTGGCTTGTTTCCTCTCCAGCATTCCACATGTTTTTCCTCTCTCACTTTGCTGCTGTTCTTCCCTTGCTGCCCTTGTGACTCACCGAAGGTTGTAGCCTTCTCTCTTCAGGATGCAGTCTTTCTAACATGGAGTCTTCTCCTTAACTGGGACGCACAGAAGCAGCTTTTAGTCCTGGAAGTCCAGGGAGGTCTATTTTTAAGACACACTCTTCTATCTTGAAGTTCTAGAATTTTAAAGCAACTCCAAAGTACATTACAATGTGATTTTTACTTTCTAATTGTCATTTTTCGTTGTTCTTTTCACTGCCATGGGCTGTGTTCTTAATACTTGCTTGGATGGGGGGTCATTTCTACTTTATTTTAAAAAAATTGTCTTGGTGTGACATAGGCCTTGATATTACCTGTAAATTTTAGAATCAGATGATCCTAAAATGACTCTTCTGGATTTTCACTAAAAATAGAATTCAATTTGAAGATGATTCTGCAGAAGTTATTTTTCTTTTTTTTTTTTTTTTTTTTTTGGTTCTTTTTTTCGGAGCTGGGAACCGAACCCAGGGCCTTGCGCTTCCTAGGTAAGCGCTCTACCACTGAGCTAAATCCCCAGCCCCAGTTATTTTTCTTTTAATCACATTTTTTCTATACTATATTTTGATGATGTTTTCCTCTCTCCCATAATTCTTCCCAGATCTTCCCTACCTCCTTATCCATCCAACTTAATGTTCTTTCTCTACCTCTCTTTAAAAACAAACAAAAATCCCCACAAACAAGCCAAGAATCTCACACCCACCCATCTCAAAAACTCAAAAATGAAAATCAAAATAAATGAGCAACATACAAGATAGACAAAACAAAATTCCCAAACACAGCAAAATTACACAATAAGTCTACGAAAATGCCACTGAGTTAGTTCGTGATGGGTTTGAGGCCTGCCCTGAGGGTGGTTAATTATGCCCCGTGAGACTCCTTGAAGAAAACTAATTTTCTTTCGCCAGTGGATACCAATGGCAGACCACTTCTTGGTTAGAGTTGAGAGCCCATGTTCACTTCCCCCTCAATGTTGGGACTCAGTCTGGCTTGTGTATTTCTTTAGCAGAATAATACCACTAAGTTTTCTCTTATGCTTTACGTAAATCGATATATAGTATACACACAACGGCAATTTTGTTATTTGTTTTTAAATGACAAAATTTGTGTCATTCCATTGGGCAAAATTACTATCACCATGTTCTCCCCCACTAATACTCTAATAGATGAACATTTTCTAAGAATTTTTTAAAGATTTATTTATTTACTGTAACTGTCTTCAGACACACCAGAAGAGGGCATCAGACCCCATCACAGATGGTTGTGAGCCACCATGTGGTTGCTGGGAACTGAACTCGGGACCTCTGGAAGCGCAATCAGTGCTCTTAACCACTGAGCCATCTCTCCAGCCCCAGATGAACATTTTCTAATTCTAGACCCAATCATACTATGGCTATGTTAAGAATATGGTGGTTTTCCCATAAAACTTTATTTATCTGTGGTGCTAGGAGAAGTGAAAGGGCACAGAGCCTGGCTGGAAAGAAAAGACATAGAATGTCTTTGCAAAAACAAATTCAGGGATTAATTTCATGGATAGTCAGGTACTTAGGATAGATACATATTTATCGAAGTGGGATAAATGGGTATTTATACTTGAGTGATTGCTATAACAAAATAAAATTCTCCTCTATTTCCCTTTTCCCATTCTCTTACGTCTTGGAGCCCTTTGTCTTAAAACACTTGCAAACTCTTCCTGGGAAAAACCCTAAGACGTTCTCTGACCTTTTCTACCTGCCTCATCTTCCTCACCTCATCTGAATTTTATTTGTAGCATAACTTAACTTGTCTCCCAGAGAAACAGCCCTCCCTCTGTGGGCAAACACAACATTCAAATAGCAGGTAGGAGCAGAAGTGGTGACGACTTCAACTGGTACTTTTTAATCACTGTGTTTACATGATTTGGCAAGTCTGGGCTGTATCATTAGATATCAAGGTAGGAATATTTGAGAGCCTTAGCTCTGTTGGCTCTGGGCCCCCTCCTCTAGCAGCCTTACCCTGTGATGTGCTGCGACATCTTCCTGCGCCACTACTCTGTCCTACCTATGTAATGTGCAACGTGGTTCTACTTATTTAATTATTTAAGCAGCTGTAAAACGTGGCTGATCCACTTGAAATCGTACTTAACTAAATTCCCAGCGTTGCCCAGCTATTTGTATAATTGCTTTTGGATAGGATTCAAAGATTTTAATGTTAGTTCTTAAAATTCTATTCTAGTGCTCTGTCTTATGGTGAGATTTAGAATTGGGTCTCTGTTACCCAGCATGCTCTCCAGTGCGCCAATCATCTGGCTGGTTGTAGAATTTGATAGGAATACCCTCGGTGTGCTCACCCAAACCTTTGATACATGTGTCAGAAAGGACAGGGCCAGGGAGAACCCTGAGGCACACCACTGTAGAATTTCTTTCTGGTTGACATGAAATTAGCATTCCTGGACATGACTCTTCCATTATTGATGAAGTCACCTGACTGTGTGTGTATCCATTTCTCATTTCCCCATGTTATTCACCAGGATTTCATGAAAAACTCTGTCAGGTCAAGTGTTTTGCTAGAAGGCTAACACACTGTGTAGGTAGCCCATCCTTGACCCGTATTGTTCACATCAACTTCAGTTTCAAATGAGTTTCAACTTAAACTAGTTTAAGCAAGGACATACTCCGTAATTTCACCATGTGTATGTTCTGTGCTATCAGAATGCCTGTTTGCCCCTGTGCCTGTTCCCCACCCTCCGTTGGACTTCTTTCCTAATTCAGTAATCTCTGTGCTCATTGAGTCAAGATGGCTGCCCGTATCTAGACAGCTATTTTCCCCAACAGTTCCTCTTACATCCCAGACTTAACGTCATTGTCTTTTAGTAGATCATAAGCCTATCTCTAAAGCAAGTGCGGGGAAATGGAATGATCTGAGTGGCCAGCACTGGGTGGTCCATCCAGCTTTAAATCAAGGGTGGAGCATGGCTCGGTCCAAAAGCTCATGAACTATAAAAGCATCAAGAAAGGAGGCGCAACTGAAAGAAGAATGAATAGCCACGTGTATGTTCAATAAAAATGTTTCATCTCTCAGCAGAGGCTCTAAATTACTTTCTGAACACATTTTTATCTTTAACTCAAGAAAATGACATCAGTTATATACCCAATTAGTATGTGTACACACACACACACACACACACACACACACACACATATAAAATGTCTGGTTATTATGCACTTGAAAATACGATGTTTAAGCACTATATCACTAGAAATTTCTCTGTGTAGGGATTATTGCATGTTTTCCATTCTGTAGTCAGCCAACTGATTTCAAACCAGTCGCCACAGAGCACTGGACATAAGAGGCTGTCTACAGACAAGAGGTGGGGTTAGCAAGTCTACACCCTGTGGTGCTCTGCCCTGACACATGAAATGATTTCTTGGTCCTAGTTTACTTGGATGCCAATAGTAGTGTGCAATTCAGAATACAGCGCTCTTAAAGCGAGATGAGATGCTAGGGTTAAAACACAAAAGCAGCCTTTTGGCCTTAGTTTGTAACTATTAGAATCTAGGAAATCCAGGCCTGAGCAGGATTTTTCAGAAATAGTTTCATTCCCTAAATATACTAAGTGGCCCCATTGATTTGTCACCAATTCACTCTCAGATCTTTAATCTCATCTGTTCCAGTCACAGGCAAGCCCATGGAAACAGTGTTATTCGCCATGTGAGAAACTTACCAAGGAAAAAAGATACTCTGAAGGAAGAAGTCTGGGGAAACTTACATTAGAATTGATTTGTAATAACTTGAAGCCAAACTCGATGTCTATACACAAACACTTCCCACATTACTGATAAGATCAGTTTTTGTGTCTCTGAAACATCAGACGTGCCAGAAGGAGAGGCGATAGCAATACTGGCATGACCCGCTCTCCTCTTTGATCATGCTAATTGATATAACACAAGTTTGGCTTGAACTACTGATATATACACTTATTGGCATATTATACCTCAGTTTGGGTATTGTCTTTAAGTTTTACATTGCTGTGAAAAAGACACCATGACCAAGGCAACTTTCATAAAGGAAACATTTAATTGGTCCTGGCTTACAGTTTCTGACGTTTAGTCTGTTATCATCATGGTGAGAAGTATGGCAGTGTGCAAACACACGGGCTGCTGGCATCATAACAGAGAGTTAACACCTTGATGTGAAGACAGCCAGCAGGAGGCTGGAGTCCACACTGGGCAGCGCTTGAGCTTGTATGACTTTAAATCCCACCCCACAATGATGCACTTCCTCCAACCAGGCCACACCTCCTAATAGTGTCACTGCTGTGGACCAAACCTTCAAACGCATGAGTCTGTGGGGGCCATACCTATTCAAACCACCACAGAATAGATACTATCTGTCTCATCTATCTTTTCATTTTACCGTGTGACCCGGCTCTTGTGTTAGGCAAGTTTAAATTTAAGTCAAAGATGACATTTATCTGACAACAACTGATATAGCCAAATCACAGACTGCAAAGCAGATGGGCAGATGACAGAGAAAAACAAGATTTGGGGAACTATTGGGGAACTATTATACTTTCCTTTGAATTGCCTAAGTATAAAAATGAAAGCAAATCAGGGCATATAGAGACATGTCATATAGATAAATAGATTTCTACCTATATAATTCTCTCTCTCTCTCTCTCTCTCTCTCTCTCTCTCTCCTCTCTCTCTCTCTCTACACACACACACACACAGACAAACATACACAGACACACACGCGCACAAACACACAAACACATACACACACAGACACACAAACACATATACACACATATACATACACAGACACACATGCACACACAGACACACGCACAAGCACATACACAGACACACACACACACACAAACACATACACACACACACACACACACACACACACAGTAGAGGAAGTGATTGGCAAGGCCAACGAACCACTTTCTTTTTTAAGCCCAAAGATCCAGTAGTGTAAGGCATCCCGCCCTTCGCCAGACGGTCGATAACATTAAATGCTACATTTCAGCCTGACAAGATGAAGCAAGCAAGAACATCTCAATGAACACAGAGAACCTGATCACTATCACTTCTACAACGTAAAGAACAACAAAATTGTAATTTATCTGAAGGCTCCACCATTAGAAAATAGGACACAATCTTAATTTTCTTTCCCCTTTTCACAAAAAGAAAGTCAATCCAGTGCTCCAGGCACTATTGCATTAAATATTGATATAGAGTCACTGTATAGTAGGGTTTCCTTCTAAGAAATTAATGAATTCTTAATGAAGAGTAGGGAGAGAAAGCCCACCATGAATCAGTAATTCATTCGAATACAGATGACTACTGTTTATTGAGTTGTTCTTTTGCCATATTGCATAATGAATGATTTTCCTTTGGATTTAATATTTCTGACATTAGTGTATATATACCTAATAAATATTTCTAGATTTTTAGATTAGTGTTTTTACAAATCTATCATGTGTCACAAATCAAAATGAGCAGAACTTAGCAGGGAGCTGCCTTAAAGCATGTATTCACGAAGGGCCGACAATCAATAGCTCCCACTTAGGAAAAGAAAATCCTCTGGTTGGCTGTATGGTTCCTGCTCCTTCCACTTTCTGAATTCTGGGATGACATTTTCAAACAGACTGTCCTCTGCGCTTCAGATACAGGAGGCCAGTCGAAACTCCAAGATTCTGACCTTGAGATGGCCATCAGCCTGGGGACGGCACAAAAGCATTCACATGTGCCTCAGAGAGTACAAGCTTTTGGCCATTCACTCCTCTTTTCACTGAACACGCAAATAAACACAGAGATTTAATATAAACATTAGAAATCTGAGAAACATAGAAAGACATGACTCCAGTCTTCAAGATCCACATCAACCGTTAACATTTTCACGCCTTCTTTTTTTTTTTTTGGTTCTTTTTTTTCCGGAGCTGGGGACCGAACCCAGGGCCTTGCGCTTCCTAGGTAAGCGCTCTACCACTGAGCTAAATCCCCAGCCAACCGTTAACATTTTCAAAGCCAGTCAAATGAACTCAGGAGGAAAAGCTCCAAGTATGAAGATAATAGTTACCAGGAAATATTTAGCAACATTTTGTGTATGTGACCAAATTTAAAAAAAAAAATACGGGGTTGGGGATTTAGCTCAGTGGTAAAGCGCTTACCTAGGAAGCACAAGGCCCTGGGTTCGGTCCCCAGCTCCGAAAAAGAGAACCCAAAAAAAAAATACTCTTTGGAGCTTGTGATTAAGTTCGTCCTTTGTTCTCTGTTAACACTGGGAACTCTCTCCACTCAGATGTGGGGTAGGAGCTGTCTTTGGCTTAGAACACCGCTAGGGAATGTTTTCGGCAGTTAACGTTTTCTGGAGTGTAATCACCACATACAATTTAGAGACGACCCCTAGACAGGCAATTGGCAACGAACTGAAAACCTACCCATTCAGCAGGAGCACAAATGAATTAAGACAGTTTCCTCATATAGATAATGGTAACTTTAGAAGGAGACATGTTGGGGAATTAGAAAATCTGACAAAAATGAAAATGTTTATGGTATGCAGAGGAGAATGAGTGTCTGGAGAAATTCCAAAGGTGGTCTTGATTGGTCACAACTACAGCGGGGAGGCTGAAATGAAACTAGCTGAAACATATTAGCAGAACTTGACATTTAGTAAGAATTACGAATATTGTCATTGGTCAACACCACACCTTCTGGATATCTGTGGATAAGACACATTCAGCCTGGATGGTAAAGTTAATGCGTGGATCACTATAGATTTGGTTTATGACTCTGGTTTTACTGTAGCAATGCCTTGGCCTTTGGGCATTTAATATTGTCCCATGCTCTTTCTTAGTTCCGGAGAGAAACAATACAGAAACAATATATTAGATGCATTCACTCTACAGTCACGTTGGTGACTTTTTACATAAGGAGACTTGGGAATTAGCTTCCCATTGGTTGATCCCCAAGTCTCTAATTGTCATTAGGTTGAGTCTCCTCACCTCCTCACCACACCATCATTTCCCATTTGTGCTGCCCCATACAATATCCATAAAGTCTTCATGGCTCTTTGTCCTCAAACTGAAAGCTATAATAAGTCACGCCTTGTGCATATCTATAAACACTGATAGTGAAATGTAAGAAAAGCTAAGTTCAGTGTCTACAGCATGACAGCTTTTCAAAAGCGCTGCCTAATTATTGCCATTTGAATAAAAATAATTATATTCACTTCAGTCAGCACAGTCAAAAGTTTAAGATTATTGTGCCGTGACTGTAGGCTCTTACTGTTATCATTGAAAGTGTCACTTCCAGGCACCCTTGTCAGCTGTTCCCAGGTATGGGAACTAGGCTAGATTTGGAGACGTTAACTTTACCAAATACTCCATGCTTTGTTTCCCTTTCTGATGATGTGTGCATTGGACTCAGGGTCTCACAAACGCTGAACACATGCTCAACCCTGGCTTACAACCCCAGTCATATATGGTTTCTCTTTTCTCCTATACAGTTCACAAAGTTTGAGGCTTCACATTTGTAGTATTTATGAGTCTAGAATTTTTTTCTCCTGCTAGACAGTAGTAAGTCTCAGGAAAAGAAAGGTCGTTCTTATTTTTATAGATACTCCAATTGCCTGAACCGATATCTAAACGACCTTAGTATGATAAGAATCACAAAAATGTTCCTGTGCTTTGTGTGCCATTAGGGCTTCCACACATACTCAGTCCTCAAACATCTCTTACAGAGAGTACAACCTCCCTGCCCCCCAAGAGACATAGACAGAAGCTTGCTAGTTGAGCACTTATTTACAATATGCATCGTGCGCTTTTAGCTACAGTATAACCAACGTATATATAATAAAAGCATTACTTTATATGATAATCTAAAAAAATTAATATAACAGTAATACTGAGAACTGAGGTACTTCTTAGCCCATCGGAGAGACAGGATAATTATTGAAGAGCAGATAACTCAAATATAGGACAATATAACCTGTTCATCAAGAGTGATGGTGATCAGACAGCCATTGAGCTTGGTGTTCGGTTGTAGGGGAATGTAAGAGAAGGACCGGAAGGCAGAACGGCAGGAGGAAGCTGCCATGTTGAGATATGAGGGAGGTCTGCGTGACTATGGCAGAGGCTGTGAAGAATACAGCAGAGAACCTTCACATTGGAAAGAACAAAACTTCATCAAGGAACTGTCGCTTCCAAATATTGACTGAACAAAACAGATCAGTCTCTGCCTTCTTGGGACTTAAATCTTTTGGGGGAACACAGAAATTTAATTAAATAATAACTAAGATAAAACTACATATCTCCTAGAACACTTAACACCAGTTCACTTAACACATAATATTCAAAACATATAAAACAAGATTTCACCAATTTTCTTCTCCCTGTCTTTACTTGAGGGCAGATATTCTTTGTCCTTGTGTTCCTAGATAGCACAAAAGACGGACATGATGTTAGTCTATGAGTCCTGCTCTTACAATGTTTCATAGTAACATTGAGTGATTTCTGAAGAACAGAAACTTACCTCTCATATTTTAGAGGCTAGGAATCCAAGATCGAGTATTTATGGTCTGATGAGGGAATGTATGCAATGTACTCACATGGTAGGAAGCAGATCAATGCATGAACATTAATTTCATTCCTCCGCTGAGAAGCCCTCATGACTTAACCATCTGTTTAAGCATACCACTCCTCCCTGCCTAACCCTTAAGTACAATTACACTGAAAATATCCAAGTTTTGTAGAGAGCATATTCAAACAAAAATATATCATTTTTAATGTGAATTCTCTACCAAATAATTTTTCAAGTATTCTGTTATTATACCTAGATAAGAGATTTGAAGGGTTTTTTTAATCTTTTTTTTTTTCATATATAATGATGTTTTCCCATGAGGAAACGAATCTTTTGCCTTTTGAAGCAGGGAAGGAAGGCATTATTGGGAAACCATGGAGACACTAAAGATCCAAAGTCAGATAGGCTGTGAGAAGGCCTGGAGCTCCAGTGACACCAGTGGACAAGGGAAGCATCTCACGCATTAGAAACTGAGAGGATGCAGAAATTGTACCAAAAAAGAGTCAGCTTTAGAGTCGGAGAGGAAAGGAGGTGGCACACAGGAACAGGGAAAGGACACACATAGATCATGTTGTGGACGCTCTAGCGAGACTCTTTCAGAGATACTCAACAGAGTAAGGAGACCTCGATGTTGAATCACCAAAGGAAAACTAAGGCAGACAGAGTCCTCGGGGATTCAGCTTCAAAGGAGAGGAACATTGGGCAAACTCAACAGGGCTGAGTCTTAGGACCACAGTGTTTGGGCACAGGCTGTCTTGTGATGAAGAGCATCCCTGCAGAACACTGCCATGGAAGCCCAGGGCTAGGCTGCTGCCAGGGATAGAGCTCAAGGGAAGACAGGGATGAGAGCAGTCAGCCTCCTCCAGCTAAGCTAGACCCCATGCTCAGAGGTTTGGGAGCGGAGCGCGGTACTATTAGGATCCCTCTGAGAACATGGCCGTTTCCTGGAATGAGAAGCCAGAATTTTATGAGGAGAGATGGATGTTAAGGTAACAAGGTTTAGAACCCTCCCCACCCCAACACACACCCTTCCTTCCTTCCTTCCTTCCTTCCTTCCTTCCTTCCTCCCTCCCTCCCTCCCTCCCTCCCTCCCTCCCTCTCTCTCTCTCCCTCCCTTCCTTCCTTCCATTCCAAGAGAAATGGGTCATGAAGTGATGATGAGAAGTGTAGCTACGGAATGTTGGAGAATATAACCAGACTGTCTTCTCTATCCCTGGACCTGAAAAAGATGTCTGTCCTAAAGGGTAGAAATAGTACATTATTTTTTTTCACTCATAAGAAATGATCATACGTACAAGTAATTTGCAGAACAAGCAGGTTTTATATATATGCATGTGATAATGAAAGACCCCTGGACCTCACTCAAGTCTCAGGATGACTCGACCCCCCAAGAACTCATGTGAGACCGTCCTTGCTGTAATAAAATGAGGTTTACTGATAGGAACCAGTGCACTGGGGTCGAGACTCATATCCCATGCAGGGGTAGAGGAGTTCGACCACAAGTAGCTGGGAGAAGAGGTATTTAAAGGAAGAAACCACAACCCAAGAGGGTAGGGAGGGCGTCATTGGAAAATGTCGAGAATACCAGTGAAAAATCACAAGGAGGAGCTTCCTGTGTCTCAAGATTGTTTAACTTTATGGTCAGCCAGTTCCTGGGCGAAGCTCCTGTTTCTCAAGATTGTTCTTTAAGATTTTAATCTAACTTTATGGTCAGCTAGTTCCCAGAGCAGAGTCACTGAACTGGCTGACCTACATTTTTGGCTCTACTCTATTTGCTAGGGAATCTGAATTTTTCCTGGTCCTTCAATAACAATTAGTGAAAAGGAGACCATGATTTTTAAAGAGAGCAGGAAGAGATTGAGATATGGGAGGGTTCGGAGGGAGGGGGAAAAGGAAGAAATGTTGTAATTATAATCTCATTTTTTTTTTAAGGAAGAGAGAGAGATGAGCGATAATAACCCGATTTCTGTAGCACTTCACTGTTCTCAGACAGGCATGGTAGGAGTTATTCATAGATTATTTGGCCCTGGCTCAGCATGATGTATCAAATTATTAGATATCCACATCCAAACAGTTTTTTGAAAAAGACATTTAGGACCACAGCTCAGGCCAGTAGCGACAACCGGTTCCTTAGTTTTCTTTTGCCATCAGGTTGTAGACTTGACCACTTCTGCCCAGTGGTTGTCAGTCACGCTGCAGAAGAGACAAGAAAGGAGAGAGAGAAGTTGGGAAAGAAATGTACAATCCCTTCCTACTCAGATCTGAAGTGTTAGCTCTGGAGGTGCGCTCCTCTTCAGACTTCAGATTAGAAATAAGCGAGAGGGAGTCTTGGGGAACAGAGCCTCTGGCCATATGACTCAGTATTTGAGTATTTCATTAGGAGGGAAGTACTCGTCCTTCAGGCTCTCGTCAGGAAACCATGACTGCCTGTGCATTCCACTAAATCCTGCAGAAGTCAGCTAGAGAGGGAGAGAGTCTGGGGGTGGAAAGTTCCACACTATAATGCCTTCCAATTTTTTCTATTTCAAGTCAGGGAGACATATTTTTAGATGGATTGATGGACATATGTACAGCGTGAGATGTATATGTATGTGTATGTGTGTGTGTGTATATAAAATCTTTTTATAAACACTTACCTGCTAGTGTCTGTAATTTAAGGTGCCTTTATATGAAATCTCAACCGAATTAACCTAAAATAAAATGTTTTCATATAAGTTCCCAAAAGAAGATGAACCCTAAAGAAAAAAGTACTGCTCAAATTCATTCCAGAGAAAATAGTGAATAAATGAGCATACCTGGTGCAGTTAGAGGGTCATTTTGATGAACTGATTTCTATATAATGTGAAGGGAGATTTTAAAACAAATCACTTCGTGGAAACAGAGCTAGGAATTTTATTCTCGTGCCTGGTTGACACTTTCCTCACTTACAGAATTCAGATTTTTTTCTGAAAGAGAGCACAATCTCCACAGTCTTCAGCCATTCAAAAGCAGAGGACCTCCCAGGAGCTGGGCACAATGCTAGGCCCTAGGGGAAGGCGGTAAACAAAAGATAGCTCTCACTCTCAAGGAGCTGAGGAGTTTGGTGAGGCTAAAGAAGAGAAGTAAACACCTCAAGGCACCTATGAATGTGTAATTACAAACGGGTTAAGGGCCCTAAGAGAAAGGAACAGAGACCCCGTAACAAGTGAGTAACAAAGGACGCCAGGTGGGACGCAGACACCAGAAGGCAGCCCCAGAAGTGGACTATGTGTGTCTACCTCTCAAGATCAAAATTGATCAAAAGTTACCAGGAAAGGCTGCGTGGTAGAGAGCATTCCAGACCTAGAAGAGTTTGCAAAAGCGGGCCCCACCCCCACTCTCAACCCCCACAGGGGATGGGGGGGGGGGGAGCCAAGCTGCTCCTTGTTAAGGATTTGGTCTTTATCCCAAGAACAGTGGGAAGCTATTGAAAGGTTTTAAGCAGGTTGGTGACATGATCGGGTCTTGTGTTTTGAAAAGAACCCTCTTGCTGCAAAGTTGAAAACAGATTGGAGAGCCTGTCCAAAAGCCAATTGTTTCCCTAAATAAATGTGAAGGCTTGCAGCTGTCACAACCACTGTCCTGTGGCCACCTGACCCTGCTAATATTTGTCTGCACCCCTGAGGACATTTGGAAGCTATTTTCGGTGGACTATTACGAATTTCGTGGTTGCCCCCAGATTAGATTACTGTGTGGCAATGTGAATGCCTAGAGACACACAATGCTTTTCTGTCTGCTCAGGATTGGGGTTGGGGCCCCAAGTCACTGTTCTGCCGTCACCCAGACAGAGCCTCACATACGTGTGCATTTTAGAGCCGAGAACAACAGCACATCGTTCTCTCCTCTCTCCATTGAGGAACCGCACGCCCTTAATATGCCTTAGGTCTCCCTGTCTGTGCATGGACTCTCCAAGCTTCTTCCTTAGCTTCTGACTGCCCTGGATCCCACGGGCTGCAGATGTGGCATAGTGAAAGAGCACTTGCCCAGTACAGGCAAGGCCCCGTGTTCACTCCCCAGCACACTGAGCACGGAATTATACCAAAGAGAAAGGCTAGATTAAAAAGGCCCAGCTACTAAATTTCAGTTACGGAGACTAAACCATCGCCCCTAGGTTCTATCAGAACGAGTGCCAGAAATCAAGGAAGGCTGAATTACTGTGTAGAGTTGGGGTTTGATACAAGACATAAGAGCAGGGAGCCAGGCAGATGCTAACAACCCCTTCCCTCCATGCTCCAAAAGGGACTGATGTGCTCTTAGAAGTTATTCAAACATCCTCTCTGCCATGTTTAAAGCCTTCATCAACAGCCCAGGCAAGTGGCAATCACTAGGTATTAGGGCTTTTGTTGTTATTTCTTCTTAGACTGAGCCCTGGTTGGCTCCTCTTCTAACACTTGCTAGTCTAAGCTAATTGTGGTGTCTGCAGCCACACAGGAGGCTAATCCTTTGTTGACGAGATAGATGGCCATTAGTGATTGAGTGTATCATTATGGCTTCCCTGTCTTCCCCAGGCTGGAAACCAAGCCAGGCACTTCTCTGGTCAACTTCCCAGTGTCCTGTTACCGCGGCTGCGCTTAAGTAGCCCTGCTAAGAGTTTAAGAAAACACCAGCCCAACATGTGCGATCCTCTTACTCAACAGAGTGGAGCCAATCATTTCATCCTCTTAACCCAGTGTTTTCACACTTAGGAGAAAAGTTTCAGAATGAGCGACTAAACCACCACCACAACAAAATCCCCCTTGTTTGTTTGATGTGGAAAATAAGAATATGTCCTTGGACTTTAAGTCCAGTTCAGTTTATTTAAAATTCCAAACACACACCCAGCTCGATGCCTACCCCACCTCCTTAGACAGGACTTGGTTTTGGAGACCTGGAGGTGAGGGCAGAATTTGGTTATATGCTTTATTATTTCAGCCCCCCTCCCCTCACTAGAAGCTCTTCCTGCTATCTTAGTGTTAGACTGGAGAAAAGGCTCAGGAATCTGTTGGTGCCTTCTAGACAGGATGGTTATGCAAAACTCATTCTTTCTTATAAGACACAATTTCATGTTCCTCTGAAACATTTTACTAACTGCATTTTAACTTTTCAGAGTATAGTTCACAAGTCACAAACCTATTGTGACTAAGAAGCTTGTTAGAAGTACACATTTTTTTTTCATACTCTACCTCAAAGCTAATGTTTCAGAAGCATCGAAGGCCCCCCTGAGGGAAGGCTCTTGCCTCCCAGCCAAAAGAAAGGGCTCTACCTCTGAGTGCAGACAGGCTGCTGGCCCCTTTAACACTGTTGGGTTGACCAAGTTGGGCTAGCCAATCAACTGGCCAAAGGTCCACCTGGTGTTGTATATCTGAAGCAAATCTTAATGGGGAGGAAGAACGTTCTCTCTAATGAGACAATGTTTCCTGCCCCTAGCACAGTCACAATGTCATAATGTTTCCTTCTGACTGTTCACCTAAGTCCTAAAATAGAAGTAACTTTTCCGTTCTTTCCTTTTTCTTTCTTCCCTCTTTCTTTTGGCAGAGTTTACATATGTTACCTTTCATACTTTGGGTTTTCTTCCTCTTTCTCTGCAGCCCATTCCCTACCATGTGGCTGTTTGTCCGCCGAGTGGATGGATGAACTCCATGCCAGAGTAACTCAAACTCCTTTTCTCTTCCTCTTCCCCATCTTCCCGGTGCAGGGAGCGGCTAAGACTTACAGCTTGCCTGCCCTGAGGCTTTTAATTATAAACTCCAATAAAATTGTCCTCAAGCTTTCTTTTGAGCCATTCTTAAATTCTCTTATTAATGACACTAAGAGTCCCAGATTCTGCAGTAATTCGGTGACTCTGAAGGAACCCTCAGCAAGTTCCGATAACACTAAGAGATGAGGCTAAAGTCCAGGAATCTATGGTTTTAACAAACTCCCCATGTAAATCTAATTCACGATGAAGTTTGAGCATCACTGAGCCAAACCCAGCTTTTTCTCTGGAAGTCCTCTTAGAGTCCTGGTCACACCCTGGGTTTCTGGGTATGAGACTGAAAGAGCGTACCCCTAAACGGGGGATGTGTCTCTTGTTCCAATTGTGGGATGGGGTGCCCCCAGGAACCACGAGTAGCCATTCTTGATGTAACAGCAAGAGGTAGCTTTTATTAACGAGATCCCGGGTCTTAGCGGGATCCCGGGTCGACACGTATCTCACACAGGAGACAAAGGAATTGACCCCGAGCCTCCAGACTCGGGGGTTTATATAGGGGAGGTTAGGGGCATTCGAGCAGTTACACATGATTGGTCAATTCAAATGGTGCACAGTTACTTTCGGCTCGAAATTACATCAGCAAGGAGTACGTGCTCTCTAGCAGCTCGGCAGGCAGGTAGGGTGGCTCATCTCACTCAGGGGGGTGAAGGAAGGGCAGGGGGTGGCTACAGATGGTCAATGTCCTTGGGGCTGATAGCTGGTTTGGCAAGTCCTATCTCTGGCTCTCCCTCAGGCACGTCCGGCCCTGCACATCCGGACTCTGACAATGAGTAACCTTTTAAAAACTCTAGTTCTACATTAATAAACTCTAGTTCTACAAGACACCAGAACATGAGTTCTCCTACAGGGCAAAGCCAAGGACCAAGTCCCAGGATACTACTCAACCCTAAAGCCAGTGATATCGAAATCCTGCCCAGTCTATTCTTTACTGCTGCAAACCTCAGAGGTCCTGGGTCAGTCAGTCCACCCCTCTTAGGGAGAGATAGATGTGAATGTCTGTACCCAAAGCAGAGGTAAGGACCACGCTCCCATGCATTATCTTACAGTTTAACGCTTGCCTGGAGGAGCAGAGCACGATTTTCTCTTTTATCTCCGTATCTTTATGAGCTCACATCAATGTAAGGGGACTTACAAGTCTGCCCCTAGAAAGTAGTCTGCAAGCCCTGCCTGAACACAGGCAGATTTAATACCTCTTATATCATTCGTGGCTTTGAATCTGAGGTAACCGAAAATGTGTACTTTTTAAATTCTCTTTACAGCGTTTAGAAATGGATTTTAATATTTTGAGCACTATAACCAGAAACTCTACTCAGTTAGGAGGTAGAGGCAGGAGGATCTCTGAGTTTGGCATCAGCCTGTTCTATAGAGCAAGTTCCAAGTCAGCCAGAGCTACACAAACAAACTCTGGAGAGAGAAAGAGAGAGAGAGAGAGAGAGAGAGAGAGAGAGAGAGAGAGAGAGAGAGAGAGAGAATAAAATAGGACTTTGCATCTCTATCGTGGTGAAACACCATTTTGCCTTTTTATATTTGTGCATTGCAGAGCTCAGGGAAACAGGAGACATAGACTTGTATGCTAAGCATGCTATCTGCTTATTCTAACCCTTCCTGACTAAAGAATCAGTTCCCCTCTCTTTTATCTTAAAGCACCTGGTCTGTTCCCTGATATCTGAGAGATGAGCTACAAATGCAGACGAAGACCCCACCAGAAGCTCTGCTGCACTAGCACCGAATACCCTGCAAGTGACATCTTCTGTCCGTCGGTCCTCCTGGCTGGATATGCATGGCTCCATGCATCCCTTAACCTTTGTGCTTCTCCTAACCTAACACCAATTCTTTCTCACTCTTTAGAGTGGAAGCAGCAATTGTTTTCTTCCCCTGCAGATGAGTCCAAATACATTTGAATAAAGGAATTGTTGCCGGACCACACAAGCTTCCTCAGTTACCTTAAAATTGGCCCAGGATGTTGCCCCTACTCCTTTATTCCCCCAAAAAACAAGCCCTCCCCTTGCTAACGCCACGTGTCCATCCTGTCTCCTTAGGCTCTTCTGGAATCTTCGTTTCTTTACTTCTGTGCTCTTTCTTGTCTGCCTCCATGTTTCCTTTCTTGGCTTTCCTTCTGCCTCCCCAGCTCTGCCACCTTCTTTACTGTCTTGGGCTTTTTCACTTTAAACTTCATGTTCAAATTCCTACTGGGGAGAAGCGGTAAGTTCTCCGTGTCTGTAAGTCCCGGTCAGCCGGAAAGCATCCGCTTTGAGACTGAGCTCCGAACTGAGACTCTCTCCGCTCACCGTGTGCTCCATCCGCAGAACTATTTCCCTAAAGAAAGTTCGTCTTTTGCTTGAATGTCTTAAACGATGCAGCTCCGGTATTGAGCTCCAGCTTCGCTCTCAAACGATTAACACATCAGCCAACACGGTTGGTGTGAAAACCAGTTCTAAGTCTCTTAAGTCGGTTCGGTTTCTTCAAGCCCCATCCCCTTCTCTTTCTTCACCCTTTTCTATGCATCCTCCCGATGCCTTAAGATCACCGCGGTGTTAATTCTTTTAAGTCCTGCCGATTAACTTAAATGAATGTTCTTCATTTTTCTCTGAATTCTTATAGCTTTTCTGTACTCCTCATGCTACAGACCAAACTAAATAAATGTGAATAAACTTATTGTAGCATCTTTCCCAAAAAGCTGCATCTTTGAAACACGTGAAAAACTGTATCGGGGATCCCACCTTTTGTCTTCCTTCAAAATACCATCTGAGAACTTCTGTAATATTCTGCCTCTGTCCCCTGAGAGGCTTTGCCAGTGCCTGACCAATACAGATGCAGATTCTCACAGTCAACCATTGGACTGAGCCTGGGGACCCCAATGGAAGAGCTAGGGGAAGGATTGACGGAGCTGAAGGGGATTGCAAACCCATAGGAAGAACAATATCAATTAACCGGACCGCGCAGAGCTCCCAGGGACTAAACCACCAACCAAAGAGGGACCCATGGCTCCAGATACATATGTAGCAGAGGATGGCCTTGCCTGATATCAATGGAAGGAGAGGCCCTGGTCTTGTGGAGGCTTGATGCTAGAACTATGAAGTGGGACTGGGTGAGTGGTTGTGGAGAGGCAAAGGGTCAGGAGGATGGGATGAGGGGTTTGTGGAGGGGAAACAGGGAAAAGGACACTTGAGATGTAATTAAGATAGTCAATTAAAAAAACAACAAAAAATACTCCTATGGACATCATGAAAACTTTTCCCCAAATGTCCAAATCAGTCCTGTATAGCAATGTCTCCATGACACCCACTGAACAGGCGGAGGATCCAGAGAGCCTAGAAGACAGGAGCCAAAAACGATTAGCAATTCCTGAAATGGATCTTTGGTGAAAGTAATTTCTATGTGAAGGGGGAGGGGGGTGTGAGGGGAAGGGGAAGAGGGGAGAGGAGGAGGAAGAGGAGGAGGAGGGGGAGGAGGAAGAGGGGGAGGAGGAGGAGGAGGAGGAGGAGGAGGAAGCAGGAGCTGGAATTCTTTGGCTTAGAAAAGACAAGGGCAGGAAATGTTGGCAACTGGTCTGAGAATCTATAAAAATCTACTGTGTGAGCGACAGAGAGCAGCTGCTTGGCGTTCCTACTCAGAGGAGGACAGATGCTTTGGGTGCTCCAGAGATGTTAGGAAAAGCCTCCAGACTCTAAAGTTGGTGCGACTGTGGAGAAAGCTAATATGTTGCCAGTTGGAGGGCAGAGGGATACATGCCGGTCAACACTGGAGGGCCATGGTGATGCTGTCTTTGGAAGAAAAGGTGCTTGAAGGAAGAATTATTGCAGATAAGGCTCACTCGGGATCTTATCTGATCTAAGGAGACCACTTATGTAAAGAAGTCGATCTATCCCATCATATATGAGCAGGGTTCTTTTTTAAGAAACTGTAAGCTAGGGATGGCATCTACACACACTCAAGAAAGGTTATAGACAACGGAGGACATCATGGATAGGTGTAGTCTTCGAAGATGAAGAGTCAGGCTGCTTCTCTCTGACTGCTACTCCCCAGCTGTGTGACCGTGGACCATCACTAAATGACTCTGAGAATCAGATTTCTCGAGTGCTTTCTTCATGGAAAGTCTGTGAGTGCTGAATGCGACACAATAAATGTGCGTTTCTGTCACTCGCTGGACTTGGAACACCTCGCAGACACTCTGGCAGGCCTGTTGCCAATCATCCTCCCCTTCACAGAGCAGTGGTACCAGCCCCTGTGTAAAATAAGGCGGTGTGGTGACTTTTCGCCCGAGTTACGTTCTTTAATTAAAAATGAAAGCCCTGGGTATCAAAGACCAGCCTGCTGAGTTCCTTTACCTTTCCCAGCCACGAGACATTTCCCTGATGTCTGCAGCACGTCTTTGACGTCTGGGATGGAGGACCAATTTGCCTCCACCCCTACGTAGCTCCACCTGTCACCCTTATTATGTGATCTTTATAAAATTAAACCGAGAATGTCCTTATTTTTCTTCTCTTCACTATGCTTTTAAGCAAAGCCATAAAACTCCCACACAGAATCTGATTAAACGAGGGACATCAGAGAGAAGATCCGAGTGATTAATTTCACGTCCTCAGAACAATATGCACACCAAGAAGATTTTCGTGTCCAGTTCGGGAACCGTGAACTACTTCTCGCTGCCTGATGAACTTAGAGTAAAAGGGTTTATTTGTAGCCAGGGGTTGGTGCACAGAGCGCGGTTTCCTCTGGGTCCTTGCTGCCTTCTTTTCCCATTATTTACCTTACCTTCCCGAAAAGTCATTTTCTCAAGGTTCCTCGGACTCAAGACTCAAGTCATAAGACATGCGTTCCTGAGTCTCTGTTTCTATTAGCGATCATTGCTTCGGGCCCAGCAGCTGCTATTGCCTCTCAATGCAGACACCTGGGAAGGTTTCAATTCTCCACTTGAGAGTCGGTTAAAAAGCACAGCTTGTCAAGTTTCCCATGCTGTGTGTGTGTGTGTGTGTGTGTGTGTGTGTGTGTGTGTGTGTGTGTGTATGTGTGTGTGTGTGTGTGTGTGTGTGTGTGTGTGTGTCCGACCTTCTTTAAAGGGAAGTGTGGGTTTCCAGGAACAAAGATGATAAAGCTCATGCACTATTCCTGCAAAACCAAGGGCTCAGTAATCAGTACAAAGTGTTCTTTCTATACAGCTTGATGCAAAATACACTAATAGTTCTCTCTGTGCTAATAGGGGAATTCAGAAAACTCTAACCTGTAGGGCCGAATTTATGTGGCTGCCTCAGAAAGAGTCATCATAATTGGAATTTCAACAACATGTTTGGATGTTGGAAACCAGTGGAGCACGCCAATCTTCAGTTGGAGTTATACATAAAGATAGCGTACGGCTTGAATGAGACATGCATGGTGTATAAAGACGTCCTTAGACACTATGAAAAGAGCTTACCACTGTGAAGAGGAAAGGGAGAAGGTTAAATTACTTTGGCTCTAAAAATTGCATGTAATGCAAAAGCCCACTGAGCTAGCCACTGTTGTTTGTAGAATACTGAGTGTGTGGAGATGATTTCAGGGTTGGCCTGATGCTTCTAGAAAGAAAGGGCAGCAGCGGCGATGGAAGTTTCAGGTAATACAAGAATGGGCCGAAGAAAAAGGTGTTGTGTTCGAGTTGATAAGTGTTATCACATGGGATTATTTAGCAGAAGATGCTCAAAGTGCCAGCCCTCAAAGTAGGGGGGTGGAGGTTAAATCCCAGCACTACCATCCCTGCCTCTGAGGCCTTTGAAAAGCCTTTTGCCTCACTAAGCTTAATTTCCTCATCCGCAGAAAGACCGAGGACGTGAGATGCGAGGGTTAGGAGTCTCATTCTTGGCTTGAGGCTTAAACAGCAGCTACAGCTTTAACAGTGGTGAGGTGAAGGACGGTAAAGGAAATAAAGGTCAGGTAAATGCTATATCATCTACCTATTACCTACTATCTATCTATCTATCTATCTATCTATCTATCTATCTCTATCACCAATCTATCATCTATCACCTATCTACCACCAATTTATCTATATATTTATCTACCTACCTATCACTTATCATTTACCCATAATCTATTTATATATTTATCTATCATTTATCCATACGCTATCATCTATCTATCTATCTATCATCTATCTATCTATCTATTAAAAGCAGCTCCTCAGAGGAAATATTTGTCTTGTGATACAAGTCCTCGTGGGGTAGTGCTGGCTTGCACCTTTAATCCCAGCACTTTGGAGGCAGAAGCAAGCAGACCTGTGAGTTTGAGGCCAGCCTAGACTAAAGAGTGAGTGCCAGTGTTACACAGAGAAACCCTGTCTTGAAAAAAACAAAACAAAACAAAACAAAAACCCACCACCAACAGAAGAATCATGTTCCTCAGTCACACCTTCCACATCACAGGGGGTATCTACACATATCACTTTACCTGTCATAACAGAGGGTTATTATCTTTTACAAATGTACCATAGACTCATACACTTCTCATCAAGCAGAACAATTTTAAACAAAATAAAGAACAAACATCATATGTATTATTGAAAAGTCTGGGCTGGAGAGATGGCTCAGCGGTCAAGAGCACTGACTGCTCTTCCAGAGGTCCTGAGTTCAATTCCAGCAACCACATGGTGGTTTACAGTCATCTATAATGGGATCTGATGCCGTCTTCTGGTGAGTCTGAAGACAGCAACAGTGTACTTATATACATAAAATAAATAAATAAATATTTAAATATTTAAATAAATAAATAAATAAAAATTCCATCATTAGCCAAGACTTTATATGGTTAAGAGTTTAGTAAAGAAATGAGTTTCTCGCTTTTACTAGTGTACCCAGTAGAGATGGCACATGGTATATCAAAACTTAAATGGCTTCTTATTTAAACTACTAAGCTGACCCTGAAATATACACAGAAATCAAAGAAAAGAGAACCTTATCTGTTCTAGACAACATTCAAAAAGAAAATTAAAACCCGAGGACTTAAACTACTTGATTTCAAAGTCTATGAAAACTTAGTAATCAAAGTTGTGTAGAACTAACCTGAAGATTGACCATCAATGGGACTCAGCAAAGGACACACATTTACATATCCGTTTTAATTTGACAGAAGTGCCAAAGCGATCCAGTAGGGAACAGAAACCTTCCCAGATACAGTAAGGAGTAAATGCCCATCACTAAAGCTGACAGCCGTATGAAAAGAAAGTGAACCTTGGTGGCTTCATCATCATACACATAAATCAGCTATGGATGGACAATAGTCATAAACACAAAGGCTAAAGCCATAGACTTTTAGAAAAAATCATAAACAAATGTTTTTATGATGTAGTGATAAACTAAGGTGGGTTTTGAGTGGGGGGGGCGTATAAAGCAGGAAATGTAGCCATAATGTTTTTGTGTACTGTGTAAAAGTTATCTTTGTGTTATTCAAATGCTGATCTCTCTGCTCTCAAATCTTGTTTCAGTCAGAGAGGGTGTTGCAATGCTTCTGTCAAGAATCTCCTCTCTCAAGTTCCTGTCTACAATTCTTGTCATTTATTCTTTGCCTTGTCAAGAAATGCTGGCCACCCAGTGGCTGAGCAGAAGGGAGAATAGGGTGGGACTTCCACCAGCTGAGGGAAGAAGAAAGAGAAGAAGGGGGATTCAGATTTTCGAGGAGGAGGGAGGAGAAAGGAGTCGTTGAGATTTCACCAGAAACTCGGAAAGCCATAAATGCAAGCATTATTGGGATCTTGGCTGGGAGGTAGCCAGTTTAGCTTAGGGCATTAAGATAGACAGCCCCACGTATTGAGGTGAAGCGTTAAAATAAATCTTGGTCTCTCTGTGTCACTATTGGAAACCAGCTAGGATAAAGAAATACAGCCACCATATTAATTTACTACACACGTTTATATTAAAAAAAACAACATTTACAGGGAAAATCAATAAATTAAGTTTCATCAAGTGAAAAGCTTCTTCCATCAAGAGGCACCACTGAGAAGATGAGTAACCAACCAACCATACACTCGCAGGAACTATGTATAAAGCATCTACCTGACAAGAGACCAGAACCTGGCATATCAGAGGCCCTTCCAATTCAGTGATGCCGAGTCGATGAAGACAGGGCAAAAGAAAGACGTGGACACTTGGCAAAAGAAGATAGATGGATGGCCAGTAACCATAAGAACCAATGACTGTTATCATTAATCATCGTGGAAATGAAAATTGAAACCATGATGAAACCCTGTCCTGTATCCCCAGTCGATCCAGTGGTTACAAACAGGCTGACAACCCAAAGCTTGGCAAGAAGGAGGAGCAGTTAGAATATATACACGCTACTCGCCATTTCCACTTACTTTATGACCCAGAATGCACTTATAGCTAGCTATTGACCCGGGAGAAACTAGGCTATGTGTCTACAGATGGGTACTAGAGCGTAGCTTCTTCGTTTACTAGTAGTATCCTTGGCTGGCATGTGTGAAACCTTGGGTTCAATCCCCAACACCAAGAAAAAGTGTATGTAAAATGTATTCAATATCGAAACAATGTTTATAGCAGATTTGTTCAAAAGAGTTAAACGCCAAAACAAAACAAAGTAAACAAATTAACAAGCAAACAAACAAGAATCAGCCTACCAGTATTGTAGAAATACACTCTGCTGTAGCTATTAATGGAAGATCACTCAACAATTATAGAGGGAAAATATATTAGTGATTCCATACAATAACAACACCTGGCTAAAGACTGATCACACAAAACTACCACCTGTAAAAGTTCTGCCAGAACTAGCAAACTTCACTGCCATGGTGTGAGAACAGTGGGTGGTTACGGGAGCTGCAGTTAACTGTTAACTCGCCTGAGGAAGCATCTCAGAGTAGTGGGTTTGAGTTACACAACTATGCATTTTCCAAACCTTTCTAATGCTTCCTTAAAATTTGTGCATTTTTACTGTGTATAAATTTTACCTCAAGAGAAATAAAAAGAGACTAGAAGTAAGTGTGGAATTCTAGTTAATGATAAACACTTTTGGGGAGAAGGATGCTAGTGTTTGCAATGGCTGCGTCCTCACAAACACACACAAACGGATATATGGATGTCTAAGTCGAAGGATAATTAAATGGGTTGTTCTTTAGTTAAGCTGGTTTGGGTAAAATAGAAGCAGGATAAAAAGCTTCTAACTGAGTAGTATTCTTCCAACTTTTCTCTGAGTTTGACTATTTTTATAATAAAATTCCAGAAGAAAAGAAATGAAGGACACATGCATTGTCAATACAGAGGTAAATAAGCTTGCTCATTCTTAACTATGATCAACCAGCCATGAGGGTCTTATGCTAGCCCAGAGTCACTACTATCCTCACAGTTTAGAAGGGCCCCTAGGCCGGAAGTGATCGGGTGACTTTAAGCAGAGGTGTAGGCAGGAAGTTCAGGCCGGGTTATGAATTAGGTAATCATTCGATTATCTGTGGGAAAGACTGAACAGCCTCAGGGCTAGACAATGATGTTTCCATACTGCGAGCGAGAGAAGGTAGCATTCACTGAGTGAGCGTGGAGCTGTGAAGATCTCCGAAGGTGTCTAAGGGGACAGAGAGGAGGGCGTGAGAAAAGGCTCTGGATTCCACAGAAGGCGTGCTGACTTTGAGGTTTACTACAGTTTCTGAAGGGAAAGGTGTCGAGGGGACATTGGCAATGCGCACATGAGAATTCCGTGAAAAAAAGAATACCCCCATGGAAACAAGGACATTTGAAGTGTCAGGGACAAGACATGGCGACCCAAGAGGGAACTCAACTGGAACGCCCCTGAGAGAACCAGTCCTTGGGAACTGAGGGCAGAGGGCACAAGGCCAAAGGACAATATAAAATTCACAAAGAGTGCAGAGAAAAGTTCACACGCGTTGCTGCTGGGCTGCCGGAGTGTGGACCTGGGGATGCTTTCAAAAAGGAGAGGGGACTTTGTTTCAGGCAAACAAGGGAGACAAATAGGAAGTTTTAAAAATGAGAGCGGTCCGAGGCTTTGAGAACTCTGGAACTCCAGGCTGTATCTTAAAGATGTTCGGCTGGGATACTCTGAACAAATCTGAGATGGTTGGTGTGATGGGTGGGCTGGATTGTCAAGCTTGACGGGATTTGGAGACGCACCTCTGGGGTGGGTGTTCAGAGAAGGAGTAACAGAAGAGAAGCCCCGCCCACAGAAGGAGCACCACCCGGCCGGCAGTCCAGATATAAAAAGACCCATGGAAAACCAGTTCTGCTTGCCAACTGCCTAGTTTATCTCCTTATTGCTGAGTGTATCTTTCCCACCTTTGTGGCAGTGGCCTGGGCTCCCCTCCTCTGATGTTGGAATCCACCAGCTTCTTCAGGCTTCCCTGACTTAGAAGCTACAGGTGAGAACCCTCAGGATCTCCAGGCTTCAGACACTCATTGTCGGCCTCCCCATCCCCAACCGTGTAAGCCATTCTAGTAAATGTCCTCTGTGTATGTCCATCTGTCCCTCTAGAGAACCCTGACTAATACAAGAACACAGCTGATACAGAGATGCGGGGCTGGGAAAGTGTGGCCTCAGTAAGTTCCTGATGTAAACCACCACGTCTTAACTTGTGGGCCAGTTAGGATCAGCCAGAGCTCATGTTGAACCACGGGTTACTGGTCTCACTGCCAGACTTTCAGGCGCACGGGGGAATAGATGGGAGTTTTAAATGTGGGAACCTGGGCCGAGCCTGGTTTCTAGGCTATGTATCATGATACCAGACAGTGGGAATGCAGCGGGACCGGCAACCACACTGAGAAACACTAGGGTAGGAGGGGAAAGTTACACAGAGCACCCAGAGCAGCTCCTTCACTCAGGTTCCCCTAGTCGGATGTGCCATTTTACTGTGTCACCTCACCACAAGGTCCTGGCATCCCTTGTACATGGATTCTTCCTAACTAAACTTCCCCTTATAGAAACTTTGGGAGTTTCTGAGGCTAAATTCTCTTCCACAAAACAGTTTCTTGTTCTAGCCGCAACCCAGGATTCCTGTTTTGAACACTATGGGGCCATAAATACTATGAGGAAATATCTACTGTGGAATTCCTCCCCATCCTTGGCTGCCTCGGAGAGACCCTTGTCCAGAGGAGATTAATGGGCTGAGAGAATCTAATACAATATTTATTGGTTGTGTGGGCACTCAGAAAAAAAAAACCCACATTAACATCAGTTTATCATTCTGCTTTCTTGACGAGCCAGCACAGTTTAGATCAATCATATAAGCAAGCCCAGAGTGACCATGGAACATCACTTTCTATAGCAGCTCCTGCTAGAAACTCAATGCACCGCAACCTCTCCTAACACGCTACTAAGTTTCCATTTACTTCTGGTCTACAGACCTGTAGCACAAAGAAACCCAGGCTCTTATGGGAGTTAACTGGGAGGTTTAATGTTGCTTTTTAAAATTTTTTTGTTTGGTTTTGTTTGTTTCTTTTTTATTTTGTGCGTATTGATCTTTTGCCTGCATGTATGTCTGGGTGAGGGTGTCAGATCTTGAAGCTACAGACCGTTATGAGCCACCACGTGGGTGCTGGGAATGGAACCCAGGTCCTCTGGAAGAGCTTTTAGTGCTCTTAACCACAGATCCATCCCTCAAGTCCACTACTTTTTTTTTAATTGTAGTATTTGATGGCAGATAAGTTTAAGATAAAGTTAAGTTTAACTTTGAGATATGCTCTAGTCTCCCTGTTTATAAAAACCTTGGCACTGTGGGAGTATTTGGATGTCTGTGGTGACACTGTGGTATGGGCATAGGAAAACCTACATATCAGGAAGGTAAGCCAACGCACAGGGCCCCAGGCGTCCTGTTATTGGTACAGAGGAGCAATGTCCCTGCGCCCATAAGAGGTACAGAAAGGAAGGAGCAGGGATCAGAGTAATCTGTAGCCAGGACTGTGCATGACAAAGCTCATGATGGGAAGGTTGGCTAGTTGATTGGTGGTAGATTTTTTTTTTCTTTTTTCGGAGCTGGGGACCGAACCCAGGGCCTTGCGCTTGCTAGGCAAGCGCTCTACCACTGAGCTAAATCCCCAACCCCGATTGGTGGTAGATTTTAACTCAGAGGTGAACTCATACTAGCGAAACCAATTAAAAACATAGAGCAAAGTACTTGAACCATAGAGATGGGGTGGGCGGAAACACACTTGGAAGGTAAGTCAGCTCACAGGAGGACAACAGAGAGGCACCGTCACTGAAATATGAGGTTTCCATCACCCCTTCCGTTCTTCTGTCGTACTAGGTTCAGTTTATGATAAAGATATCTACCAAGTCCTTAGAGGGCAGCAGTTCAGAGAGCTGGAGGGACAAGTTTCCGGAAGTCTGATCTGATAAAAGTGAAAGTAGATCGAGTCAATGACCTTCAACCCCAGGACACAGCTTGCGTGGGGACGGATGGGATGTATTCACTGTATATTCAGAAGTCTGTCCTATGGAAGGGTGAAAGTTAGGCGGAAGCACCGATTCAGGCGCTGCAGGGTGGCTGCTGTAAGAAGTAGACGTCAAAACGACACGAGAAGGAATTTTCTAGAGTAAAATGAAGTCTCTCAAAGAGTTTACAGTGAGGTTGCTGGTATTTGAGCCCCAGTCCCCATCGTGACCTTTAAATATTGACCCTCTCAGTGGCTTGGATGTCTACTCAGGGAAACCATCACTCAGAACAACGTCTTCTGACTATGTTCCTGTGAGACCGGAAGACTCGGTAGTTCTAAAGCGATCGGGACAGCGCCTGGCACGTGCGAAGCTCAGGACAAATGCCAGCAATTGCAGCTGTGGTGATTATTGTCATTATGGCCGCTGCTGACAAAGGAGAACCTCTTCAGGGGAGGTTCGGCTGTGGCATGCATTCACCACATAGGCAGTTGTGGTCTAAGGAACGGCGATGTCAGGAGGCGCTGATGCGGGATTAGAGACGGAGCACGATGGGCGAGCTCTGCCTCCACCCTAAGCGCCTGACAGCTACACTTAGATCCTAAGCGCAAATATTTCTGTGCAAGCCCAACATTTATGTAATTTTTGTACGTTTGTAACTCTCCGTGGACGGTTTCTGCATTAGCATATAAACCAGTAAAAAGCCTTTTAAAGGTATTCAAAATCATGATAAAGTAGAGAGAGAGCCACATTTACTCTCCCATTTAATATATATTAGGTGCTTCATGCCTATCAGGCCCTGTGATAGGTATTTGACATAATCATTTGAATACTAATGAGCCACCGGTCCCCTGCCTTCCAGGAATTTACAATTTGGGCAGACTCTTGGAAAGAAACCACAAAATATTAACACTAACCCAGATGGAACTTAGCAATAATTCTATTGTTTGAATGTGAACTGTCACCACACAGGCTCATGTGTTTGAACATTTGGTGTCCCACTGGTCATGCTGTTTGGGGAGATTATGCAACTCTGGGGACAGGATGTCTATCTAATGGACTTAGGCTACCAGGGGTGGAACTTGATGTCCACACCCACCTGTAGTTCCAGTCTAGGTCTCTGTTTCTTCCCTGTCACGATGTGACCAGCCACCTCCTTCTCCTGTTCACTAAGCTGTCTGACCCCAAGTCAACCCTTTCTCTGTCATGTGACTCCTGCTAGCTTCTGTAGTACAGCCATGAGAAAAGTAGCCAATGCACTTAGAGTCTACAGTTCTAGAAAATTCTTCCTGGGACAAGTTGAATGGAATAGCATCCCAGAAGGTAAGTTCAATACAAAAAGGAGACCAAATAAACAAGACCCAGCCCTAGAACCGGCCTCAGAGTTGTAGAAACATGTAAGGTAAAGTTGCCACAGGTCACTCCATTTTTGGAAAGGGAAGTACAGAGACAGGAAATAGCAATCCACATGTGATGCCACAGAGAAATGTCTGCTGTGGAAAGAACATAGAAATACTCTTTCTCTGTTGAGATTTATTTATTTTATGTAGGTGAGTACACTGCAGCTGTCTTCAGACACACCAGAAGAGGGCATTGAATCCCATTACAGATGGTTGTGAGCATTGTGTAGTTGCTAGGAATTGAACTCTGGACCTCCGGAAGAGCAGTCAGTGCTCTTAACTGCTGAGCCATCTCTCCTGCCCCTAGAAATACTCTTTAAAAAAAATGATAAAATGGGGTAGAAAACAAAACCTAAGTTAAATTCAGATCTGATGGAGTGTTTCAACAATGAGCACAAAAATAAATAAAAATAAAAATAAAAATAAAGGCTGTTGGGTACTTTTACGTTGGATAGAAGATCATATGCTTTTTTGTTGAAGATAATTTCTGTCACACGATATATTCTGATCCCAGTTTCCTATCCCTTATCTCTTCTAAGATCCTCCCTCCCCTCCCTCTCCTTCCGTCCCCCTTTATCTCTCTCTCTCTCTCTCTCTCTCTCTCTCTCTCTCTCTCTCTCTCTCTAACAAACAACCAGAATTTAAAAAGAAAGGAAAATCAGGAGAGACCCACTGGACACACACGCGCGCGCGTGCACGCGCACACACACACACACACACACACACACAGAGGAATAGGACACAAAGCCAATGATTTTAAGGACACAGTTTCAACAAAAGAAATTTGAAGTAAAACGAACATTTTCTTGCAATCAGTTTTCATACATCCTGATGGAAAGTAAAGTCTTCCAGGAAGTCATTACAGAGCACACTAAGACACGTAACTATTTCAAATCTCCAAAGCCAGATGGTACTCATTGTGAGAACCCAAGAGGCTTCCCGTGTGAGTGGCCATGGTATGGGTCAGGGCAAAAAACCCAGCCTAGGTGCTGCTGCCTTCTTACTTAAGAGCGCGCTCCACCGGGAGGCTTCCTTGAATAAAGATTTGATGTTTGTGTCTCATCATCTGTTAGTCCAGGAGAATTGTTTGGGGAAATTAGAAAGTTGGTCTGTTCTCAAGAGATACAAAAAATTAAAAAAAACAAAAACAAAAAACAAACAAACAAAACTCTGAACCTCTTGGATTCTCAGACACTCGCTTCAAAGACTTAATTGAATCAATATGCAGTTGCAATCTTGATATATTCTGAGGTTTAAAAAAATAAAATCAATATTCAATTTAAATTGTTTCTAGAGAAGGAGAACAAAATAGAAAGATAACTAATCTGATGAGATTTTTTCAAAAAGTGATTTGTATTTTTGGTTTTGTTTCATTTTCAACCAAATTTTCCTATAAAGGATATATATATATATATATATATATATATATATATATATAGTCTAGAATTAGACTATATAGACTATATATATATATAGACTATATATATAGACTATATAGACTATATATATATAGACTATAGACTATATATATAGTCTAGAATTAGGAAAGGTGTTTGAAACAAAAGCATTATAATATACCAACTTTAAGGCATTCAGTAAAACATTTATCTTAGGGGCTATAAAATTAATCATGGTGACTTTACTCAGGAAGATTTAGACTAGGCAGCACAATGAGAGTTAATTCAACACACTCCAGGTTCGAATCCAACTAGAGACTCTAAGGCAGACGGTGTGAGATGGAAAAGTCTAGCATTATTATATCCTGCAATAGAAAAGATTTGATATCTCATGGATTATTCTCAATGTAATCTCAGTAGCTCCGTATTTGTATTTTAGCCAATACATAGTAACGAGGGGGGAAAGAATGCTATGAGAAACCAGCAGCTATAAATTCTGCCTAAGAATTGACCACTTTACCATCCATAAATCAAAAGTATTAGACTATCGCGTCAATGATTATGATAGGAAAACCAGAGAAGTTTCTGTTTCAAGTCATTAATTATATTTGTCTCCATAAAAATAGAAATCCTATCAATTTCTCATAAATAATGTGAAGTTCTCAAAAAGCTAGGGTGTATGTATCTGAAGAAAAAAAAAGCATTCATTCTCCTTACCCAATGTCATCAACTGGAACCCACATTGGAGACAATGCCCAACTTGGAATCATCATGTGTTGGCTACCTCTGGGTAGAACATGACCTCTGAGAAATGGAAGAAAATATGATCATAGATGGGAGGCGTTGACTAGTCTTGCAAGATTTTATGAGAAATCTTTAGTGTTTGGTCCAAAAGACCAGTGTATTTCCTGGGGGATCCATAGCGGGGTACAAAACAACCTTTACAGCACTGGGATATTTGTCTCCAGGTCAGAGATATGATACACTGTGCTTTCTGAACATCCGTTTTCTGTTCTCATTGGACTAAACCCAAGTCAAACCCTTGACCTAAGACTGCTGCCCAATCACATGCTTGCAAGTTATCCATGTCAATCAAGTCTGCGGGGCGGGAGCTCCGCCCACAGACTGAGGACATTTCCTTTCGGGAGATAACACCCATGATGTTCGGCGTATGGCATGCTGAAAACTCATCGTCCAACAATTAACTTACTGGGGGTTAGGGAGGTAAGCCGGATTCTTTTTCCCCCGCTCCGTTAATTCATTGATTCATTCACTTTCCATCCCGATTTCTCCCCCCGCCCCGCTCCCGGTCCCCCTCTCGTATTGTTGGGGGACCCACATGAAGGCTGAGCTTCACAACTGCTACAGTTATGCCGGAACCAAGCACAATTCTTACCTGCGACACAGTCAAGAGCCGCCATTTAACTGTGTTCCTACATCTCAGTGTACATATTCAAAATTTGTAGAAGTCGATGCTATTAAAAAGAAATACGAAAAACAACCCCGTGGCAGCTTTAACAGAATTAAAATGCCTTAGCAGCCCTGCCCATAAGAACCTTGCTTTGCATATCTGACTTCTGAAAATGCACGTTCTCTTTGTAGTTCTCAGACAAGTTGCCTTGAGCTGCGGCGATCCAGAATGAAGGTCAAATGAGAGAGGAAATCTTAAATAAATCAGATACTTTTCATGTACACCAAGAATTTTCTATCGCACTGGTCTCTGCCCGGGAAAAAAAAATCAGCCTATCTTTACCGTTTACTTTCTACCAGGGTAAAAATTAGAGTTTGCAAATTGTAAATATAGGGGGGGGAAGATAATTTAGAACACTGTTTTATCACCGTCGACCCAGTGGTTTTCATAACCGAATCCCACGTATTTTGAGAATGTCATTATTGCCTCGCAGTGTTTATAGAGCAGAGGAGAGCAAGCCCGCCTCCACCAAAGGGCAGAAAAGAAACCAAGTGACCCAGAGGAGGACACAGTGTGACCTGTTTATGATTAAACCCTGAGAAGGATAAATTGAGTTAGCCTGGCTGCCTGAGTAGGAGGGAAGTAAGATGCTCGCCGACAGCCAGGTCCCATTTCCCCGCGCCTTTTCCTTCCTTCCCCTGCGTACCCTGATGGTGCCAAGGTTGATGTCTGTTCCTTTCCATCAGGGCCCAAATGCTTCCTTCAGCGCGGTCATTAAAGCTGAGGGAAGGCAAGAATCTTGTTTGGGGATGGCAAGATGCAGTTTGGCTTATTCCTTTGTGCACAGGGCCGGGGGTGGGGGTGGGGGGAAGCGAGAGGAGTTTACTCTCTATTTCAACATCTGTCAATATCTAGCGGCAGACATCTCAGCAGCTGAAGCCAATCAGTGTCTGGAAAGTGCTAAGCAACCGTAGGAGTGCTCCCGACTAACATTACCTCTGAATGTGCATGACCAGGCATATTTCAGTACCGCTGCCAGGCGGTGTTAGTAATGCGAGCAATATGCAGCCCACTTTACTTGCTGACTGGCTTAAAAAGAGAAAATTAAATACATTTCTCATAAGGATATTTTGTGGAATTTTTCCACATCATTAAATAAAATGTAGCCCCGGTTTTAAAGGCATTTCCTGAGAGAAAACATTTCTTAACCTAAACTAGCCGAACTGTGCGAAGCCGTCTGCCTGTGTACACCATAATATTTTTTTTTCTGATTACATGGAATGGGTCTCCTATCATCCTGCAGGCTTTGCCCATATCATTGAATGGTTTCACAGCCATCCAAAAAAAAAAAAAAAAAATTGACTGCAAACTTTTTTTAAAGCGGATGTCCGGGAAATGGGTGCTTATTCAATTTTCTCCTCGGGAGTTACAAGAGAGTGGATGGTATTGGAGATGACATTTCTAAAATAATTAAGAAAAATAACGACAGGCTTTCTTTGACTTGGGCGTGAGGTTCTTCACGACTTCAAGGTAAAAAGCTGCAACAGTGTTTCCTCAGTACTGGTGGAAGGAGGATAAGCTGAAGGGGAAGTGGAAACAGTGGTACAGAATCAAACAGAAAACATTCTCTCTTTGACCAAGCTGTGATTGAAGCCAGGCCCTGTGCACTGGGCAAACACCTTGCGATGACCTGCATATGCCCCCCAGTCCCAAAATACTTTTCTATCTGAAATCTGAATGTGTATTTTCAACTACTTCCCAAGGAAGGCAGGGGTATCCAGATTGAATCCATTCCGGGTTGAGTTTTTGCAAAACCCCTTTAATTACTTTAGATCCCCGGTGAGCTGAGTTATTACCACTAACTTCCTAAGTTTGTGGTTCCTGCCTAGGGAGAAAGGTGCCGTGCAAGGCTTAGGTATCGTTTTTGTTTTCCATCGAAATAGCCACATGAGATACTCTGGCTTTTTTAAAAATAGATTCTCTTGGCCTTTTTGTCTAAGTCAGAAGTTTTCTATTAAAAAGAAAGAAAAATTATCCTCCCAAGAAGGTAGCACATATTTTCTGTCTAATCCCCAGGAGCCTTCTAGCCAATTTGAAAGTCAACATCAGACAGAGGTGAAGCTTTTTTTGTTTTGTTTCAATCTTAGCTCTCACAGCTGCTCAGATTGAATCAAGAAGCAAGACTCTCCAACTAAGTGGCGAACAACAACAGCCAAAAAAGGCAGCCATCTTTTTAGAAGGTTGTGTGGGCCGAGTAGCCAGTCCACCCTGAGTGGGAAGCAAAAGCAACCAAGTTCCCGCCGGAGGTCACAGCTCGGCAGCTACTCCACAAAGCCACCGGTAGGGAGAGAAGGAGCTGCCCGCCCACAGCATAAGCCCAGCTATTCTAGTGCAACTTGGCAAACGATGTCAGGGCTGGGATTTTGACCGAGATGCCCGCAGAAGTAAAAACAAACTCGGGTCCAAGAACCTTAGGGATTCTCGCCCCACATGTGCACGTATGTACATGCAGTCACCGTAGATGCGCCGTCGGGACAAGGGCGCTGTGTCTAATGTGAAACACAGAACAATATTCTCTTCAGGGTACTGGATCAAATTCCCAGTCTCCTAACTAGGTTAGGACTGTGTCCCAGCTCTGGGCAGTGCCTTGTGGCACAGCATAACCTCTCGCTCCACTCCTATTCCCTGTAAAAACAAAACCTTCAAGAAGAAAGAATGTCCTATTGTTGGAGCAGAATTATTTCCCCCAACTTCTCAAAGAGGAGGTATTTTCAGCATCTGGGAAGAGATTGTGTCCAGAGGGGCTTCTTAGTTTTACAGCTGGGTCCACTCAAACCAGTCCGACAAGCCAGTATTACATAGAGGAGCCCAGCCAAACACAGGCGATTCAATCATGCCCAATCCACTTGGGTTCTGGGAAATGAAATAAAACCCCAAAGCTTGACTTTTTATTTTTCTTAGGGCAAAGTCCATTCAGGATGGATATAATCGCTCGCTACGGTTACATATGCACATTTATTTTTAAATAGCTCCATATCCCAAGGGCTCCCGATTTTCATCCACACGGCAGGTAGGAAGAGTGCGGGAAAAAATGATTTTTAACACAGCCTCCATTTTATCTGGCACAGAAAAACACGGGTAGAGATACTCGCCCAGGTTGGTTACGACCAAGTGAGCTGGCAATTGAACCTTACATTTATATCCGGGGAAAGTGCACAGCTATGGAGGTGGGTGGGTAGCTGAAATGTTCTGCAATCTGCTGGCTATGCATCCTGGCACAGGGTTTACAAACGCAGGGGGAAAGAGGCTTCCTCTATTGTGTTTAAGAAGTTGCCCGGGCTGGAGAGAGGGCTCAGTGGTTAAGAGCACTGACTGCTCTTCCAGAGGTCCTGAGTTCAAATCCCAGCAACCACATGGTGGCTCACAACCATCTGTAATGAGATCTGATGCCTTCTTCTGGTGTCTGAAAACGGCTACAGTGTACTTATGTATAATAAATAAATCTTTAAAAAAAAGATAAATCTATAAAAAAGAAGTTGCCCACTCCAACCTCGGGGGGGGGATGTTTTTTTGTGTTAGGGACGGCTAGGGTGACAGACTTTTCAAGAGCATAGCTATGCTGCAGGGAAATGCTGGGGTAAGACACACTTCCCTCGTAAATGGTGATCTGTGTTTCCTCGCCTAACCTTACCCAGTCTTGGTGTTTTCCCTGCCAGATCCCTGCAGCCAGACACCAGATCTTACTCATCTTTGAACCCTACTCGGACTCTGATTGAGTCTCTCTAGTTAAAGTGGCCTGCTGATCACTCTGGCTAGTTGTAGGTCATTAGGCCTAAGTGGGGGTTAATAGATCGGGAGTCAGGTTACTTATGTTTATAAATGGAGAGATTCTGTGGTAAAGAGAACTGAAACTGTTGGTGGTGACCTGAGCTTACGGTGTACCCTGGCTGCAATCAGCCAGAGGAGAGCAGCTGTTTTTCCTTGAGGACCCGGGGTTAGGTCTTGGTACCCTCTGTGGCCTACCCTTCTTGTGGATTACTTCCCTCCTTCTCCAAGCACAGAGTTGAATTAACTAGCAGTCACTGGAATACATGAGTCATGAATCCCCCTTACAGGCCATGAGTGAGCCCATTGCTGCTGCAGTGTCAGCCCTCCTCCTCTTCCTCCTCCTCCTCCTTTTCCTCCTCTTCCTCCTCTTCCTCCTCCTCCTCCTTCTCCCCCTTTTCCTCCTCTTCCTCCTCTTCCTCCTCCTCCTCCTCCTTTTTCTCCTCTTCCTCCTCTTCCTCCTCCTCCTCCTCCTTTTTCTCCTCTTCTTCCTCTTCCTCCTCCTCCTTCTCCCCCTTTTCCTCCTCTTCCTCCTCTTCCCCCCTCCTCCTTCTCCTCCTTTTCCTCCTCTTCCTCCTCTTCCTTCTCCTCCTTTTCCTCCTCTTTCTCCTCCTCCTCCTTCTCCTCCTTCTCCTTTTCCTTTTCCTCTTCCTCCTCCTCCTCCTCCTCCTCTTCCTCCTCCTCCTCCTTCTTCTTCTTTTCTCCATCTTTATTAACTCGGGTATTTCTTATTTACATTTCAAATGTTATTCCCTTTCCCGGTTTCTGGACCAACATCCCCCTAACCCTTCCCCCTCCCCTTCTATATGGGTGTTCCCCTCCCCATCCTCCCCCCATTACCTCCCTCCCCCCAACAATCCCATTCACTGGGGGTTCAGTCTTGGCAGGACCAAGGACTTCCCCTTCCACTGGTGCTCTTACTAGGATATTCATTGCTACGTATGAGGTTGGAGCCCAGGGTCAGTCCATGTATAGTCGTTAGGTAGTGGCTTAGTCCCTGGAAGCTCTGGTTGCTTGACATTGTTGTACATATGGGGTCTCGAGCCCCGTCAGCTCTTTCAGTCCTTACTCTGATTCCTTCAACGGGGGTCCTATTCTCAGTTCAGTGGTTTGCTGCTGGCATTCGCCTATGTATCTGCCGTATTCTGGCTGTGTCTCTCAGGAGCGATCTACATCCGGTTCCTGTCAGCCTGAACTTCTTTGCTTCATCCATCTTGTCTAATTGTCACAGCTGATTATAACATGTGGTCAAGACTGAGTACAAACCGAGAAGGCTCTTGAGCCAAAAGGGGGAAGCATAAACACGTTTAGAGAATTGTGTTTAAAAAACATGACAGAAAAGAACCCATCAGTGAGAGCTTCAAGCAAATAATTTTAGGTTAGGGTAAATACAAGGTTTACTAACTCCATTTTTTTTTCAAGAGATGTGAGCAAGGTTGTATGATCTGAGCGGCATGGGTAGGTAAGAGACTTGTCTGGATGGAGCAGCGGGCTATAACACATTAAGAATTAGGTGCTGGATGCTAGGTGCTGGCTTAGGGGAGGACTTAGGAGTTGAGCAGGGCATGTGTGCTATGATGGTTTGTATATGCTCAGCCAGTGAGTGGCACTATTAGGAGGTGTGGCCCTGTTGGAGTAGATGTGTCACTGTAAGTGGGCTTTAAGACCCTCATCCTGGCTGCCTGGAAGTCAGTATTCTGCTAGCAGCCTTCAGATGCAGATGTAGAACTCTCAGCTCCTCCTGCACCATGCCTGCCTGGATGCTGCCATGTTCCTGCCTTGATGATATTGGACTGAACTAACCTCTGAGCCTGTAAGCTGGCCCCAAATAAATGTCCTTATAAGAGTTGCATAGGTCATGGTGTCATGTGTGTATATGTCCATGTGTGGACACCCATGATCATGGGTGTGGACATCCGTGTGCTTGAATGTGTACATTGGTACACGTGAACGTAGAGGACAGAGTTTGACCCTGGGTGTCTTTCTCTTTTCATTGTCATTTGAAACAGGGTCCCTAACTGAACCTGGAACTCACCTATTCAGCTACACTGGCTGGCCAACAAGCCCCGAGGATCGTCCTTTTATGATATCACCAATCTCTACGTGGCACTGGGCTTACAGGACTGTGACACTTTTTTATGGGTTGCTGGGATTAAACTCAAGTGTCCTGCTATGTTGCAAATGTTTTACCAAGAACTTTAAAAAAGAATGGAAAAGGCATGATAATCTTTTATTCTCTGTCTTCCTAACTTCCTTCCTAACTTCCTTTTTTTTTTTTTTAACAGACTCTCTCTACATAGTCTAATCATCCTGGAACTCACTATCTAGATCAAGCTAGCCTCAGACTCACAGATATGCACCTGCCTTTGCCTCCCAAGAGCTGGTATTAAACCGATGCCCCACCACACTGTGCCTTGTGATAGCTAATCTGGGTTGTCAACCTGACTATATCGGGAATCAACTAAAACCCAAGCAGCTGGACACACACGTGTGAGAAGTTGAAAATTTTCTTGATTGGATAGTTTGAGGTGGAAAGGCCTGCCCTGAATCTAGACCTTTTGAGGCGAGAAGATTCGGTCTAAATCTGGGCCACACCTTCTGGTGGCAGCCTATGTAAAAGGACACAGAAGGAGGAAATCCTTTGCTTTATGCCTGCTTGCCTTTACTCAAGTTGGCAAGTTCATCTATCCAGCTGCTGAGTTATCTCTTCACTAGTTTGACAACCCACTTCTCTGGGATTCAACATGTATTAAAGGCCAGCTAAGACATCCGTCCTCATGGACTGAACAATTATCGGAGTCCTGAAATCTCTGTCAGGAGACAACCATTATTGGACTAGGCAGACCATAGTCCATTAGCCACTCAAGTAAATCCCCTTTTATAGCTACCTATTCACACTCTGTGCTGTTCCTCTAGAGAACATGGACTAACACTGGAGGGGAAAACCCACGTGGACCGATAACGCTCTGAGTTCTCAAAGCTGACCTGGTAGCAATTTGAAGTTTAGCAGTTCCACAGGATCATCCAAAGCATGAGAGGCCGACTGCCTGGGGACCCAGCCTTCTCTGTGTGGCAAGAAGGTCATGTGATGCTAAGTCCTAAGGCAGTGGTTCTCAGCCTTAATACAGCTTCTCATATTGTGTTGTCTCCCCCCAACCTTAAAGTCATTTTCTTTGTTGCTCTTTCTTAGCTGTAATTTTGTTTCTGTTATGAATCATAATGTAAATTTTTTTGGAGATAGATGTTTGCCAAAGAGGTTTCGACATGAACGGTGAGAATCACTGTAAGGTGGTTGACCATTCACCTGTGTTTCGGGATTTTAATATGGTACCTGGCCTTATGCCTGAGACCGTTAGATAGTTAGGAGAAAGTATTGAAAGTATGGGGGATTCTGTTGTTGGAAGGCACAAACCATCCATGATTCCTCATAGGCTAGATTACTTGGTAGACAGGAGTGTAGACTAGGGGTAAAGGATTAAGTATTCAATACTCTCCTCTCCTTCCGGTTCCTCACATTCCCAGTACATAAATTTTGGGAGAAAAAGAAATCCAATTCTAACATATATTGAAAAAGAAGTGATTTCAGGGGCTTTCAAAAGTGTGGCATAGGCCAATGGCTTTAGT